>NC_083404.1:7233032-7534031 GCF_020745735.1 Hemiscyllium ocellatum | reverse complement strand
AGGCTCCTACGTGCCTGTAACATTAAAGTTTCAAAGTACAAAATAAATGCAACCATTAAAAAATACTCTCACATTTGAGATTTTCTCCTTTACGATTGGATAAATCGTAATTTGCATTTTTTCCAGTTTTCAAAGGGACCATCTTGAATAATTGTTGAAAAATGTCCTTTTTTTAGAATCTCCAGAAAGAACAGAGATTATGTAAGCGGTGGTACATGAAATGAACAAATTGGTCTTTGGGCAGATGTCTCAAAAGCTCATTACTGACTTCTGGATTCAACATTAAGTTGAACAATTGCAAACTGTAATCTCAGTTGTTTCTTCCAAATTTATTTCCTCTGTATTAATAGTGTTGTAACTTCTCCCAGTTTTGATTAAGAGTCAAAACTTGGATCGTTAGCTCTTTTTTTTTCTCGATAGTTGCTGCCAGACCTACTGATTATTTACAGCATTTTCTGCTTTTGTTTTATTTATTCAAACTTGCTTTTCTGCCTTTAATAACAATAATAGATGGATTAATGTATTAGTTCCAGCTCCATGAGTCCTAATTTCATACAACAGCCTTTCTTGTGGGAGCTTTTCAAATGTCTTTGGAAATCCAAATATATTCCTTCCACTGGTTTCTCTTCACTTTGCTGTTACATCCCTAAGAGAATTCTTAAAATCATGTTAAATGTGCCCAATTATATTGTCACAGTTTTCTTAATCATGAATTTCAGCTTTTGTTTTGATGAATGTTGTCAGTCAAACTGGTCTGAAATTTCCATTATTCTCTCTCTCCCTCATTTCTTGAATAGTTGGATCTACTACCTTCTAACCTAATGTAGTCTTTCCTGAATCTGCTAAGTTTGGAACATCATCACCAAGCATCCACTGTCTTTGCAGCCACCTTTTTCAAAACTCTGTAGGCTATCAGGATTTGGATTTTGTCAGCACTTAATTTTTAAAAATCAATTAGCTTTTTATATCCTTCATCTTTTTAGATCCTTGATATGCTTAGTTGTGCTCTGTGCTTTGTGTGTTCCTCTGTGAAGGCAAGCATAAAATATTTACTTAGTCTCTATCATTTGTCACTTCTGACATTCAACAGTTTGCTTTCGCTGACAGGTGTATTCTGTTTGAAATCCCTAAATATGGTTAACACTGACGAAGTGCATGTCTATGAATCTTCTTTCACTTTGGTCATGTTAGTCCGGATGGCATGGGTTTTGAGAGTTTTTTAACTGATTAACCAACAACATCTGATGCATGATCTGGTTATCTCTGATATAAACACTCAGCTCTTTTGTATTTCTGAGCAATTTGCACTGTTTTTAAGATTCAAGCTTTTTTGCCTCAATCATGTATTGTTTCCCCAAGAGTTTCTCGAGATCTGTTCGCACCTTGGTGCGGAACAGAAAACTGATTTCTTGGTAAAAAGACTCAGCAGGTCTGGCAGCATCTGAGGAGCGAATGCAAAGTTAATGTTTCTAGTCCAGTGACTCTTTGTCAGAGGGGTCAATGGACTCAAAACATCAACTTTGCTTTCACTCCACAGATGCTGCCAGACCTGCTGATTTTCTCCAGCAATTTTGTTGTTTCAAATCTTCAGTGCCTGCAGCTCTTTGTTTAACACTTGGTGGAGAGCTTTGTCTGCCTTTCCTCGCAAATTCTTTGTGCAAACCGCTGAAGGCAGCTGTAACTTGAAACTCCGGTATCTGTTTTATAAGTGATCATCCCCATGACCATTTCAGCTAGAATATGAATTTCTCAGATGCCTAATAACTACATGGCCAGGAATTCTAATTGCATCCCATCTAGCATTCTCAATGGTTTTAGTCTGGATTTCATGAGCTATCTCATGAAACAGAAATATTTGCAAAGTGTGCAATTCATCACAAAATGCTTCTTGCCAATAACCAAAACCTTATCTTTTACATTGTCCTTAACCACATTCGGGTTAGCTGTGATTGAATATTTTTTCCCAATGAGTTTCCATTTTGAATGAGATGTATAAGGGAAGTTCAGAGTCAACCATAATGCAGCAGGTCCGGAGTCATATGTAGGCTAGATCAGATAAGCATGGCAGATTTCCTTCCCGAAGGGATGTTCGAGAACCAGATAGGTTTTTATAACAATCAACAATTGTTACATAATTACCTTCAGACTGACTTTATTACAGTCCAGATTTTTTTTCCAATTTAAATTTCACCATCTGCAGTGGAGGAGTTCGAACTCATCTACCCAGAACATGAGCCCGGGCTGCAAGATTGGATCTAGTTACAGTACAACAACACCATTCTTTAATGATAGAGGATTATGATTTTTGAAAGAAATGTTCATCATTATTTATCTATGAACCTGCCTTTTAATCTAATTTCCAAATTAGTAAGATTTTGTAATTCACTTCAATTGTAAAGTCTATGTTAATTTTCATTATGAACAGAGTTTGAGAACCAATTTAAATGTTTCTTGGTCCAGATTAGTACAAGATTCATTCCAAATATCAATATGTCTATGGGATAGTTGAGGCAAGAAACGTCACAACCTTTAAAAAGGGCTTGGATGAGCACTTGAAATGTCATAACATTCAAGGCAATGGGCCAAGTGCTAGATGGGGCTGGTGTAGATTTAGAGTAGTTTATGTCAGCCCATATTCGATGGGCTGACGAATCCCTTCTGTAATGTTTGATACTTTGTTTTCATGGGTTTCCCAGAATTAAAAAATAAGTAAATGATAACAAAAGAGTCCTTGAGTCAGTCCACTTCAGGATGCCAGTTCATACACTGGTTGACTGGATGTGGTGCTCTTGTTCTGTTGTGTTGACTGAATTTCTTCCACTGCTTTCAATCTTCTTTTCTTGGGCATCGTACCATTAGGTACAGGTGATTCTGGGATAATGTGCGTTTCGGCAGCACAATTTGGCCATAGTGTCGCTAAAGAATTAGGGAATGGTATTTTCGAGAACACTTACCTCCGTTGGCAATAGCCCAATTAGTTTGCAATCGGGGAGTGGTTCATGTGCTTCATTCTGTGCATGCACCGATGTCTGCGCCAAAATCTCCAAGCTGTTCTGTGCATGTACCAGTGTCCACTCCTGAAATCTTCGTGCTGTTCTGTGCATGTGCCGATGTCTGTCTGTCTGCTGTTCTTCGCGCCGTTTTGTGCATGTGCCAATGTCCACGTCGAAGTCTCCACACGGTTCTGCACATGCGCAGCATCAGTGCTGGTCTTCATGCCAGTCTGCACTTATGCCAATGTCAGCTGCCAACAGAGCAGCTTTCTGAGAGAGGTGTTATACAGAGGGCAGCCTTTATAGATTTTTTGAAATGTACTGTGTTAAACTTACTTCCGTTTAGTTAATAAATATCGTTTCAACTTTCATTCAAGCTGTGCCTTATTTTGTGTTAGATCTTTGAGCGATCGTGAGTGATTTTCTATGCTGGTCTGCCCCTAACCCCACTTCATCTATAAGCCCTATTATTTCTATGAAGCAATTTTGTATTAATCAAGGTTTCGCTGGAAAGCAACTACCGTGTTATAGAAGAATGACCCGTATGACTTTTTAAGTCTTGCCAGCCTCTACCCCCACGTGCTTCTCAGTGCATAAGCAATTCAAGATAGATCTCGGATTGGCTAGGTGGTAATCTCTGCCCAGTTCCTGATTTATTTCTTTAGCAGTACAGGTCATCTTACTGATATCACTTCCTGCTGTCTTCTGACTTACTCATTGACATGCCAATTACTTTGTGGAATCATCCATTTCAATATAGCTAGTACCTCTGAGCTCACCAATATCATAGATCTTTACCAAGATAATATGGCACCAAAAGGCCATTTATGGAGTTCTAACAAAGGGTCAGTTGACCCGAAATGTTAATTTTGATTTCTGTCCACAGATGCTGTCAGACCTGCTGAGCTTTTCCAGCAATTTCTGCTTTTGTTTTTTTCATTTACAGTTCCTGTTTGCAGTTTGTTTGGTTTTTATTTAGGCTGTTTATGGTATCGGCCTAGATTTATGTAGTGTCACCTCTTAGCGTTTACCTGTCCTCCCAAATGTGTCAACTGATGCATCTAAATGCCTTTCAAAATCTAACTATGTTTTAGTTAACAGAATCATGTGTGACTCTGAAATAACTGTTGATAACTGTAACAAAGCTCAAATTAACCATATAAAGCTAAATACATCGACCTGTTAAATAATTTGTTACAACCCTAAACCAGTTAAAACATGTCTTTTACTCAAAGATACAACTGTGTTCAGTTGAAAAGCACTTTCACATTTGTTAACTAAGAATATATCAGCCTAAGCCATAACATTGCAATAGTCCACTGGCCTTACTTTTAATCTGGGGCTTTCTGCCCTAAAAAACCTGTTTTATAATTGATCAAAATCAAACAAAATCTAATTTAATTCCTTCCTGATAAAAAACCGTAGTCTTAAAAATCTACCATGGTTGTGAGATGTTGCTCCTTTAACAAGGTTCTATTGTCCTTGGGTTCTTTTTCAGAGAAGTCATAAAAGACAGACTTCAAAAAGTCTTAGTTGAAGGATTTTAGGGCCAATATTGCCTCAGACAAAAGGTACTTTGAAAAAAGCACTTGTGCAATAAAAGGGGAGTGGCCAATTCTCCCAACTAAGGTTTTCTCTAGTTTGGTTTGTTTAGCAAACATTAGTGATTTAAAGCTGCTGGACCCAAAGAAGCAGGTCCAGGCTGGTACTCTCTCTCTCTCCCTCTCTCTCTCTGAGATCTCTTCTGTAAGACCCTTTGTTTGATTTTACCTTTTGTGCCAAGGGCTATTTATGGGGATTGTTACAAGTATTTGGAAAAGCATCATTAAGTTGGGATAATATGTTGCTTTTTGGATAGGTTGTTATTCTCTATTCTGTTCTGTTTTATTTGTGTTTCATTTAGTAATTTTGTAAATACATGCAGTTTGTTTAAAAGTAAGTGGATGGCCAGCTGCATTACTCTTGGAATATCCACATTATACCTGCTTAAAACAACTGGGTCACTTTCTTGAAATGTTTTGAGGGGGTTGGGCCTGATCCATAATATTTCTGCCATAATTATATAAATCATTTTCTGAAGTTTAATAAGTAAGTACTCTAGTTGTGCATCTCACCCTTCAACTCAAGGTGAAAGTTATTAGATTATGATTGCTATTCTCCAGAGAACCTCTTAATATTAAATTACTAATTAACACTTATACTATTAGCACTAAGACTAAATGCAAGATTGCTTCCCATTTTGATTTCATGATGTTGTAAGAACATAGAATATAGGAGCAGAATTAGGCCATTTGACCAATTGACTCTGCTCTATCATTTGATCACAGCTGATATGTTGCCCAAATCATTCTCCTGTCCTCTCTCTTTAAGCCTTGACCCCTTTACCAATCAAGAATCCATCTATACATGACTTAAATACACAAAATGACTTGGTCTGCACAGCCCCCTGCGACAGAGAGTCCCACAGATTCACCAATCTGAATAAATGCCTCCTTGTCTCAGTTCTACAGCGTTGTCCCTTCACTGAGGTTGTGGCCTTGGGTCCTAGTCTCTCCTACAAGTGTAAACATCATCTCCATGTCCCCTCTATTCAGGCCTCTCAGTATTCTGTAAGTTTCAATCAGATCAGCCCCCAGTCTTTCTAAACTCCTTTGAATACAGACCCAGAGTCCTGAAACGTTCCTATGACATTCCCTTCATCCCCAGGTTCATTCTAATAAACCTCCCCAGGCTCCTCTTCCCCCACCCCCCAGCCTACCCGATACCTGCACATCCTTTCTTAGATATGGGCCCCAAACTGCTCTCAATATTCCGGATGCAATCTGACCAGAGCCTTATACACCCACAGCTATATATCTCTGCTGATATATTCTAGCCCGTTTGAAGTGAATGCTAACATTGCATTTGCCTTCCTAACTGCCAACTGAACCTGCACGTTAATCTTAAAATCCTGAAGTAAGACTTCCAAGTTTCTTTATGCTTCAGATTTCCAAAGTTATTTAAAAATAGTATATGCCTCTATTCTTCCTACTAAAGTGCATAATCTCTCACTTTGCCACATTATATTCCATCTGCCGCTTCTTTTCCCATGCTCCTAGCCTGTCCCAAGTCCTTCTGCAACCTCCCAGTTTCCTCAACACTAGCTGCCCCTATCTCTGTGTAATCTACAAACTAAGCAACAATACCTTCAGTTCTTTTGTCCAGATCGTTAAGGTATAATGTGAATAGTAGTGGTCCAAGCATTGACTCCTGCAGAACTCCATTAGTCATTGGCTGTCCGTTCTGAAAAATGCACCTTTATCCCTAATCTCTGCATTCTGCCAGTAAACCGAATCTCTGTCCATGCCAGTGCCTTTCCCTGAACAGGTTACCTTATTTATTGTTTCATCAGGAACCTGTCTCCAGTGCATTTCATGAACAGCAACTCCAATTGTATTTGTTCAGTTTGGCGACCTAGGCATCTGAAATTTCCCGTGCTGTGAAATTGCACATGAATATCTCTCTGCTCATAAGATGATTCTTAAAGCCTTCCTGACCATGCTTTAGTTTGCATTGTCTTTCCTTTTGACTAATGTTTATAAAGAGATGGATGCTTTCCTATATTAAAAGCAATAAATAAATGCAGTTCAATACATACGGATACTCAATTTACAGTTTGACATACGAACACTCCTATTTAAGAACACAATTCCATACAGGGGTGTAATTTTAGAGATCTTATGAATATTTCCTGTGCTCATGAGCAGCTGCTTTAGATTGTCCTGTGTTGTGTTTTGTAGTATGTACAAATTAATTTGCAAACAGTCTCCAGAACAGAATCCATTTTGCAAGCTGGGGACAGTCAAAAGGAATATATAATGAAAATTTTAAGATTTCCTCTTTGAAATGGGGAAAGACCTTTTTAGGTCACTTTTTCAAAAGCTTTTTCAATGTTAGATCTCATTGTCCTCAAGTCATCCATTAGCATGTACACAGTTCATTTGTTTTGCTCAGCCTGACAGCACATTTATATATATATGATTTTACTTTGGAATCTGTCACTGAACTTTGGAAATTAAAAAGAGCAAGTCACTACTTTTTAGGAATTGAAACTTGAATGATAAAAAAAACAGTAAAAATGAACTAATATCGAGAACAACCTCAAAGTAGTCTTGCCATCTGCTCTTTCTACTGAGAATATGTTGAGTAGACAACAGTTAAGAGAAAGTGATGTCTTTGTTTAAGAAATATATGGATGAAATACAACTCCTCTGTGTCATACAGAGTTTGATGAGTCACTGCTGTCAATGAAATATGATCAGGGAGTTGCTGGCTGTGCTCATTTAACTAGTTGCATCAAAGATATCTCATCAGCTTGCTGCTTTTGCACTTTAAGTAGTAGTGCAGCACACTAAAATAAATTGCTGAAATCTACACAGCAAAAGTGACTTACTCAAATTCTCTGACTTGAAATGTTAGATGGCTGAAGTTAATAGCATGTGCATCAAACTTTTTTGTAATCTGTTCATCATATAATGATCAAACACAAAAGAGATCAATTTGCCCATCTGACCTATGCTGGAACTGATCTTTTCCATCATATATTTATCTAAATTCTTTTTTCAAGATGTTGGCCTGATTCTGATGGTTGGTGGCTAACTAGTAGCAGTTACTATTGACTTAAGCATCTCTAGCATGAGGTAACAGTGTTTTATCAAGCAAGCAGCGCACAATCTTTTGAGGAATTCTCACAAACAGCAAGGCAAGAAGTAGCCAGCAGAATTTGTCATTTTTAAAATGGATTTACAGAAAGTAGAATAAAAATTGGGACATATATATGGGAATCAAGGTAAAGGTGCTATAATTTTTGCAGTTTATTACTTGAAAAACCTATAGAATTTATTTTGTCATTGCAATGGCAACATCTGGCATTGCGCAAATATCAAATGAACTTTTTGAACTGAATGATTATTCAGTAATGGCTATGACTTTGAATGCAATTTTTTTAAAAATTGGTATTCTTTCAACAGGATGTAACTGTTTAAAGGGTTTTTTATGCTGGGCAGTATAGCGTAGTGATTTTTAATTGGCTTCCATCAGTGAGGATTTCAGCAGCCTATCCTGTTGAAATCACTGACAGCAACTTCTAGATTTCTCTGTATAACTCCGCATGTGGATGTCAAAAGCTGCTGTTAGTTGTACAGTTGTTATAGTGAGAGCTGAATATTTTACTGTCATTACAGATGTAAGTCCAGGACCCAACTAAATCTGCTCCCACTATCCTTCCAAGCAGTGCATTTCACACCTTCACTTGCTTTGTCAATTTTGTTTTCCCAATGCTGTAACTGATTCATTACCTTAAATCTGTCTTTTTACCAACTATCTGAGCATATTTCTCCTTTTATTTCCTATTCAAGAAGACTTACCATGATATTTGTGCTATCAGTTCTGCCTTTAGTTTTTCTGTTTAAAGAAGGACAACTCCAATTTCTCTTGTGTCATCAGGTAATTGAAGTCATTCATCCCTGATGTCACCCTAATAAGTTTTCTGTGTATTTTGTCTGTGATCTTACCATTGTTCCTAAACTGTGATTGGTATTCAGAGTTGGACCTCATAGTTCTGCTGGGTCTTGATGTAATAATGTACTCTTTTTGCCCCCTCTTTATCAAGCCAAGAAAAGACTGTCAACTTGTTCCTCCAATGTAAGGGATGAATGTCTATATACATTCAGGTCACTGTTCCCGCAACCCTTTTATACTCTTCCATTTAGTTTACATTGCCTTTTCTCATTTTTCTCACAAAATGAATTACATTTCGGTGAGCTTAACACACACAAGACATGATTATAGACCATGCAAACTGGTCTTTATTTCAGAAAAATTATGAATATTCAATGAATCAAACATGTAATTACACTTCTAATCATTATTTTTGATTTTAATCCTTAAGTTGCACTAATGAAGTAGTCTTATTTTTCATTGCTAAGCCAAAGCCTGCATGCAAGTTTCTAATGCTGAGTGATGCTTTGACTAATTCTAATTATTGAAGCATTCATTTACTTTTCCCTCTGGTAACAGCTGTTCCAATAAATGGTATCAATGGTTATTCCAGACAGGCTTTGTCTTGTAACATAGTGGCCATCCTTTCAGTTTACTTTTCTTTCTACAGGGGGGAAGTTAGTAAAGCGTGGGCATTGACGGAAAGCCACCAACATAGTAAAACCTTTTCAGGCCACCAGATTTTTTTTGTTAAGAATCTTCCTTTAAAATATGCTTTTGCATGTCTGAAATATAAAGTGGACTAACAATATAATGCATTTGAACATCACACAGTCCTTTTTTGGAAACAGATGTTGATAATGAATAATGTTTGTGTTTCATGCAGTCCTCCCCATTCAGAAGGAAAGGCTGTTTCTGGGACCTTGCCTCCAGTCAAATCCAAGGCAAACTTTATTGAAGCAGACAAATATTTTCTCCCTTTCGAGTTGGCATGTCAGTCGAAATGTCCCCGCATAGTCAGCACGTCTCTTGACTGTTTACAGGTTTGTATTGCTGTACTTGGGTCTGAAGTATAAACAAGTTGGATGGTTGAAAAAAAACTGGAAGGAAGCTGTAAGTAATGGCTTGCAAAATGAAGTTCTTGTTTGCGATTTATATTGCAGTGTAAACTCTCTTCCATTATTATCTATTAGAAATCACTGACAAGCCACAGCTGCAAATAATAGTAGAAAGTACACTGCATACATTTTCAGGTATTACATTTATGAGCAAGCAGTTCGCACTAAGTCTTTATCTCTTTCCCTGAGCCAGTGTGTAGAAGTTTAGTTTGAAGTAGTCTCTCTTGGTACATTTTAATGCATCTTGGGTTTTTGTCCAGTAGTTGCACATAGTACAGAGGAACCCCGATTATCCGAGGGACACGGTTGGGGAGTATGTCATTCGGTTAATCAAATTCCGGATAATCTAATGCCAGATAACATCGTTAGCCAAGCATTGGGACCATGCGCTCTTGTTCACTTAATCTGAAATTCGATTACTCAAATGCCAAGTAATCAAGGTTCCTCTGTATGAACCTCATCAGAGTGATTTTGCAGAATGTTGACTTGCCCATGGTGTGCCAGCCTGCACTTCCTTCCCATCAAAGTCATGGTTGGATGCTGTTTGCCATTTAACAATACATGGCCTATTGGAGTTGCTTGTAGATGGGATATTTAAATACCCTAATCCACCGAAATTCCTCAAAACGTGGATACATAGTACAGAAGGAGGTAACTCAATCCATTAAACCTGTGTGCTGTCTCTTTGAAAAAGCTAATCCCATTTTCCCCTATCTTTTTCCAGAATCCAGATTTTCTTTTTGTTTTCATGTACATAAGCAATTTCCTTTTTTGAAATTATATTGCACCTGCTTTCAACATATTTTGACATACTCCAGATCATAACTAGCTGCATGAAAATTTTCATTTCCGCTGTGGTACTTGGCTAATTTATCTTAAAGCAGTGTCCTCAGTAACATCATATCCTCAACATATTGACATTGTTACCAATGAAGCTTTTCAAAATCTTTTAACGTTTTAAAACATCTATTTAACTTCCCTTAATCACCTCTGCTTTAAAGAAAAGAATCTTAGTTTCTATAATGTCTTCACATAACAGAAATTCCACATCCCTGATAGTAAACATCCTCTGCATGTTCTTCCCAACCTTGACATCCTTCCTAAAATATGATCGGTAGGTCGAATGCAATGTTCCCAGCTGAGGGGTAATCAGTTTCATGCAACATGGTACTTGTACCTTTTATTTACTGTACTGAATATATCCACAAACTGTATTATATGTTTTCAAGCATAAACTTAGGAAACAATTAGAAGAGAGAGGGTACTTAAAAGATTGGTACTTCAAAACACTACCATATGTTATGAATGTGTAGATGTCCTGTACCTTTAAGAGAGTTGGAAAGCTAGCAAGGCCTGCCTGACACAGCACAAAATCTTCTGAACAAGGTACCAGTGCAACATTTGGTCGAAACAGCTAGCAGCAGCTGGGTTACCATGAGACCCAAAACAAATTCAAATTTGGCCAATCAGTTTAAATGATGCCCCAAGATACCAAAATCCAATCAAGTTTGAATTTAGTACTTTGATCATATTAAAACCAATGAAACAGTCCGGTGTTTTGGGGTATAAAACTGGACATTTTTGAACAGTTGAGAGAGAACTGCCAAGCCACCAACATGTACAGAGAGCCAACAGAACAGCTGTCTGAGAGGTACCTGGCTATAAGACGTTTGCCTAGCAGAACATTGAAAAGATGACAGAGAAAAATCTGCAGAGGAAGATACAAAGAGAAGATTCGACCGCTGACTGATTTTGAAAGTTGAATTTCTTTGTAAAATTTTAATCAGGATTTCTTATCGGGCCAGTATTGTAGCGTGGGAGGTAAAAGGTATGTTGAAGAGAAAAGAGCTGCAATTCGTTGTTATTTTTAATATTTTCTGTTGGACTTAAAGAATAAAGTTGTTAATTTTTACTTTAAATAGTGACCTCTGGTATAAACCTTTGCCTCTCTAATTTTAACGAATTAGAACATAAGGTGAATCTTTTCTGTATGGCTGGTTTAAATGAGCAGAGGTGTACCCCGTGTGGTAGCACACATTTCCTAGCTAATATTTTTGTCCCGGGTTTGCTGCAGTTCTCTAGTGAAGCTAGGTGCAAACTGGAAGAACAGCGTCTCATTTTCCATTGGCCATCTTTTATCTCTCATTCTCACTCTCTCTCCCTCTCCTCCTCCTCCTCCTCCTCCTCCGCCTCCTCCTCCTCCCCCCTCCCCCCCCCCCTCCCCCCCCCCCCCCCCACCCCCCCCCCCCCCCCCCACTCCCCTGCACTGACACTCGCTTGCCCACACTCATGCTAGCTCGCCCGCCCGCACTCACTTTGGATTGCTTACAGTCACTCTCGCTCGTTCGCCCACACACTCTCTCACTTGCCCGCACTCTCTCTCGCTCACCCGTCCGCCTGCACTCACTCTCACTCGCCTGCCTGCACTCACATTCGATCACTCGCCCGCTCGCAGTCTTGCTCGCTCACCCGCCCACACTCTTACTCTTGCTCGCTCCACCCCCTCTCTCACTGTCACAGTCTCTCGCTCGTTCCTATTCTTGCTCGCTCACCCGCGCTCCCTCCCCTCACTTGCCTGCCCGCACTCCCTCCCAGCCTCCCTTCTCGCTCACCCACCCGTGCTCCCTCCCTCCCCCTCCCCCCTCGCTCGCCTGCCCGTGCTCCCTCCCTCCTCTCCCCGCTCACCCGCCTGTGCTCCCTCCCCTATTGCTTGCACATGCTCCCTCTCACTTGCCCGCCACGCTCCCTCCCTCCCCTCTCGCTTGCCCGCCCGTGCTCCCTCCCCTCTCGCTCTCCTGCCCGTGCTCCCTCCCTCGCCCTCCCCTCTCGCCCGCCCACGCTGCCTCCCACCCTCCCCTCTCGCTTGCCCGCCCGTGCTCCTTTCTTCACTCCCCTCTCACCCGCCCCTGCTCCCTCGGTCGCCCACGCTCCCTCGCCCACCCACGCTCCCTCCCTCCCTCCCTTCTCACTTGCCACGCTACCTCCCTCCCTCCCCCCTCACTCGTCCGCCTGCGCTCTGTCTCGTCCGCCTGCTCGCCCGCACGCCCACTTGTCCTCACTCTTGCTCGCCCGCCCACACTTGCTCGATGCCCTCCCCTCTATCGCTCACTCACTGTCGCACTGTCTCTCACTTGCTCTCATTCTCACTGCCCCTCTAGCTCGCCTGTGCTCCCTCTCGCTCGCTCACCTGCCTGCACTCCCTTCCGTTTGTTTGTCCTCCCATGCTCACTTCCTCCCAACAGTCCTTTCTCCCACTATGCCAATGATTAGACAACTACAGTCATTTCTCAAGAAAGGTTGTTAGCCCCAAAATGTTAACTCTGTTTTTTGTCCATGAATGCTGTCACTACACGAACCAGAACCACATAGAATGAAGGAAGTGAGGGCTGCAGTTGTGGAGGGTGCTTAGCGTCATTTTAAGTTCTCCTTAAATTTGGGGCTGTTGCCAGAGGACTGAGGGATTGCAAATATGCTCTATTTAAGAGAAAAGGAAAACCCTGTCAATTACAACCTAATGTCAGTGAATGGAGAAAGCTTTATAAATTTTTTTAAAATCCAGCAAATGTGTAGTTGGACAATCAAAGAAAAGTCGGCAAATTGTGTTTGATAAACTTGGTTGAGTTTGATGAGATAACAGAGAGAGTTGATAAAGGTAATTTGGTTGATGTGTGTAGGGACTTTCAAAAAGCATTTACCAAAATAGCCCACTATAGATGTGTAAACAAAACTGAAGCTCCTGGGATCAAAGGACAGTAGCTGTATGCATGGAGCAGTAGTGCTTCAGACTGCATGGAAATGTGTAGTAGTGTTCCCCAGGGTTACAGTGGAGTCCTCCAAGGGTTGAAATGAGGAGTATTGCTGTTTTTGAAATATTAATGACCTAGACGTGGCAGACACTGCGTAGCATTGATTAAACAAAGAAATTTAAGGAAGATAAGAATAGGCATTAGAAGGGAATATATAGGTTGCTGAAATGGGCAGACACATGATAAATGTAATGTATCATGGCAAAGTATAAATAAAGTTGGAACAATAAGGAGAGAGGGAGTATAGAGTGAATAATAGAACACTGAAGTGAGTCCAGAGAGAGAGACACACTGTGTATAAAATTCTTATAGTCGCAGGATAAGTTTAGAAACCTGTGTTTTTTTAAAAACACAAATGGGAGTGTTGCCTTTATTGATTTTTGTATGACATTCACTAATTAATGCTCTTGTGTTAAATATTTCTCAATGACAGGTTTGGTCTTGGCTGAAATGTTGTGTTCAATTTTGGACGCCATATTATTGGGAAGGATGTTAAGGCCCGAGAGAGGGGATGCAAGAGAAAGAATAGAAACCAAAGCAAAATTATGCAGATACTGGAAACTTGCAATAAAAACAAAATGTTGGAAATAAGTGTAAGAGGTTCAGAGACACTAAAGCAATAAATATAGGACCTTTGATAGTCTATGATGTGATATCAGGACAATTTATTAAACAACAAGTTATACTTAAATCAAGGCAATTAGGTTCCCAGTTTATATGACTGTTACTTCCCATTATCTGTAGGAGCAACAGATGGCTTGCAAAACTTTCATGTTTTTTTCCTTCTGTGTTCCTCCAGTCTATACAACAAAGTTCTCTGAGTGCATTTTTTAAAACTCTTCTGCAGGCAGGAGTTCTTCCTGTGTTTTTGTCTACATTAGATAAAAACAAGGACTGCAGTTGCTGAAAACCAGAGTTTAGATTAGAGTGGTGCTGGAAAAGCACAGCAGGTCAGGCAGCATCCGAGGAGCAGGAAAATCGACGTTTCGGTTAAAGGCCCTTCATCAGGAATACATTAGCTCATCAGTCGTCATCATGACCCATGGTCATGACACAAACACAGTATTGTTGATCTGTTGGCCAACCATCCATTCATGTATGTGATTTAGATAAATTTGAGTGATGTAAGCAGTCCTCCCTCACACATCTAAATTAACAATGAATCTGCTAGGAACTCGTACTCATCCCTTTGAGAAAAAAAAAGGGAATTTGTAATGCATGCAAATTGTGAAAAAAAAGTATGATAAGGTTCCCAATTCCACAGCATGTTGGCAGCTTTTGTCAAGAGGGAAACTTAACATTTCAGGTTGATTTTAGCCTTCATTCCTGATGAAGGGCTTTTGCCCGAAATGTCAATTTTCCTGCTCCTTAGATGCTGCCTGACCTGCTATGTTTTTCCAGCACCACTCTAATCTCGACTCTGATTTCCAGCATCTGCAGTCCCCACTTTTGCCTAGCATCAGGTTGATGACCTTAACGAGAGATTTGGTCTTGTTGATAAGCTATCGACCTGAAATATTTGCTCATTTTCTCTCACCGCATATGCTACCAAACCTGAGTGTTTTCGGCATTTCCTGTTTCTAGTAAATAGATATGAATTGAGACAAGCGACATCGGTTTTACAAATACACTAGAGAACTTGTGGTTTCCTTTGTGAAGTAAACGATATTGATAGGTGATGTGATCAAGTTTTGAAATGATGAAAGCTTTTCAAAGCACAAATAAGTAGGAGCTGGATCCGTGGAAAAATGGTTGCTAACAAAAGGACTCGGTTAAGGTAAATATCAGTCATAATTTGGAGATGCCGGTCTTGGTAAATATCAAAGCAGCCTATTATTCAATCTCCATTGAGACCAATAACCTTCAAGTTATGGTCACCCAACATTTTTAGTTTAAGTACCACCCTGGATCTACCCCGAAAAAAATACAGAATAGTTTATTTTTAGTACAATTATTATTACTCTCCATTAGCAGATATCGAGTCTCCTAGGCTGACCATTACCTATTCCATGGTCTGTCCAACTGCTGTTATCTCAATCTCAGCTCCATCTCCACATATCATTTACTCCTCCACCCCTACTTCAACGTGATATATCAACTTTTTCCTAGCTACAGTCAGTTCTGAAGAAGAGTTACTGGACTCAAAACGTTAACTCTGTTTTCTCTCCACAGATGCTGCCAGACATGCTAAGTTTTTCCAGCAATTTCTGTTTTTGTTTTAGATTTCCAGCATCCGCAGTTCTTGTTTTTTTTTAACGGCTGTGTCTTGGTCTGACTTTCAACTCAACATCATTTTGCGTAGTAATTTTCTCCAGATCAACTCCACAGCTTGTAAATCAAATATCAAATCTAATTTAGTGGCCTACCCAACAATATCTACTTGAAGGAATAGATTTGAAACAAATCTGGTGACTTGTTCCATAACAGCAAATTCCTGAAATCACCTGTTGAATTCCTCTGACAGCCAATTCAGAAGTGCACAGATGTTTTCTGGGTGGAACCATTTATTCTTGTGCTGAATTCTTTTCTGAGTATTTTCTCCAGATTCAGGAAGTGTTGCAGCATTTAGTTATTTGACTGGGAGAGCTACAGACTCTGTTCCAATTTAACTACATTCACAAGGGGATCAGTGATTGAGGGAGAACGTAGGAGAAAATAGGTTGAGAAAAATGTCAGCCATATCTGGAAAATATCAGAAAAATATCAAAAAATGGATCAGACTCAGTGGGTCGAATGGCCTAATTCTGCTCCTATATCCAATGGCCTTATGATTTTACACTATTCATCATTGGGAGGCACTAATTGGAGGAAATATTAGACGGAAAGCTGCCATTACGTTCTCTTGCTGTTTGTTTTCAATGGCATTTGAAAACATTCTACAAAGGTAATTTACCTCTGGAGTAACTGATCAATTTTTTTACAAGATTGATTTGAATTCGATGTTATTTATTCAAAGTGATGTGTCAAGATTTCTTATTTATGAGCCTTCCCTGTCATTCATGACAAAGCAAATCATTTAACTACACAGATTTTTCTTATTGTAGGCAAGTTATACTTTTAAAATATGGAAATAAACTGTTTCTTGTTACTTGTGCTTCTCCACTACTTCCCTACTTTCTGGTTTCTATAGCAAACAGTTCAGTTATCCCCAGCTAACAATCAGTTCCTTCCCCATTTTACTTTTCTGACTGGGTAACTTCCAGTACCAAAACTGTGTGAGGATTATCCTTGGGATATTTTAGCACTAATTCTAATTTAGGAAGATTCTCTACCCTCCTTTAACTCTTTTTTGAATTCCGTCTGACCGTGAGCATCCATCTGTGTTGGAGTCAGCATTTACTCTGCTCAAGTCATAGACCTGACTGTTCCTCCCCATTACTCTCTCATTCTCAGTTGGATACAGGCCATGCAAGCCAAATCTGCACCTGTTGCCTGTCAATGCCATTCCTGTGTTTAAAAGCAGCCCATACTCCTCATGCCTGTCTATGCCGTTGTCCTCATGGCCACATGAAGCATGTCACATGTTAATCAGTTTTCCTCGAAACCCTAGAAGTAAAGGGTCCACAGCAGAAAGATTTACGATTCACAGTCCAAAATACACTTCTGGAACTGGAGACTCAGGATTTACTTGTAAGTATTATTTTTCTCCCCAAAGAACTTCCACTTCCCTATCAATTTTTTTAAAAAAAAAGCTTGAGCCTCCCTCTGATCTGTAATGAAAGGCCACATTCAAGTCATGCCTTTTCCAGAGTGTGTCTGAAAATGTTTGGAGTCCTGAGCAGAGGTAGTATCTGTACCTCTGAGCTCAGAGACTTGAGTTCAACTCCACCTGTGCAGCAGGTATGTAATGACATCTCTTAAACTACTCTTGCCCGCTGACAGGCAGAATCTTGTATAGGTCAGATGACTCCTTTCGTTTACCAGAAATTTAATATCACAGCTCTAAAACTTAGTAATCACTTAACCAAAATATGGAATTGTAAATAATATATCTTAAACCTCACAATTCTAACAGTGATTTTCTAACTAACACAGTGCCTTTCTGAGATCATCAGCATGATTGCAGTAACCAAAGATAGGCATTATAGGGGGTGTATATTTGTTGGAATCTGAGCTGAAACATGTGATTTGATCTAATGCTAGTTTGTCTTTATCTTCTTTCATGCAGAAATTAATTGCTTATGGACATCTCACTGGCAATGCCCCAGACAATACAACACCTGGCAAGAAATTAATTGATAGAATCATAGAGACAATATGTGGCTGTTTTCAAGGCCCACAAACAGATGAAGGTGTTCAGCTACAGATAATTAAGGTAATATTTTAATATTTGAACCTTCTAGAACATAGAAGTAGACTTGTATGAATGTTTTCTGCATTAATACAGAGGATTGCATTTGTGTAATAATTTGGATACAATTTAGTAAATGCATTCAGAAAGTTGGATCAAGTATTAAAATGGTTAATGAACAAATAAAATGAGTTCTCATTAAGATTGAAAAAACACTTGCTTTATACAAGTTCATTGAAAGCGCCCAATTGTCAGTGAAATACCAATAGGGCATTTTCAAAGTGTCTCAGGCAGGTTGTATCAGAGATAAATAATAAACCCAGTTCATTATGATTTTTACAGAGGCATTCAGGAGTTAACTTTCTGACTTCATGGATAATCTGACACCTGGATTCAAGTTCCCAGGTTTACTTCTCAGAACTTGCAAATGAAACGCTAAACAATCTATCCTTACAGTAAATACAGCAAATCTGCAAATGTAACATAATCACATGACCAACACATGCTCAGAAATATTGGGGTACTGTTATTAACAATTGCAAGGATTATTTTGATATTATTGGTCAATATCTTCACAAAACCTACTTCAGATTTGCGCAATCAATTTCTGCCTGCTCCAGATCCTCCTGGTGCCAAGTATAAAAATGTTTAGCTGCCATTATCTGGCCAGATAATGTTTGTTTAAAGATCTAATGTGCAATAATTTACATGGTTAGAGTCATACAGCATGGAAACAGACTGAAGATTAGATTAGATTCCCTACAGTGTGGACACAGGCCCTTCGGCCCAACCAGTCCACATCGACCCTCCAAAGAGTAACCCACCCAGACCCATTTCACTCTAACCAATCCACCTCACACTGTGGGCAATTTAGCACGGCCAATTCACCTGATCTGCACATCTTTGGACTGTAGGAGGAAACCGGAGCACCCGGAGGAAACCCACGCAGACACTGGAAGAATATGCAAACTCCACACAGACAGTCACCCGAGGCCGGAATCCAACCTGAGACCTTGGTGCTGTGAGGCAGCAGTGCTAACCACTGAGCCACCATGCCGTCCAAAATGTCCCAGACCTAGTCACATTTGCCAGCATTTCGCTCCTGTCCCTCTGAACTCTCTCTATTTATATAGCCATCTGGATGCCTTTTAAATATTATAATTGTACCTGCCTCCACTTCCTCTGGCAGCTTGTTCTAGACACTCACTACCCTATGTGTGAAAAGGTCCTTGTTAAATCTTTCCCCTTTCACCTTAAGTCTATGGGGGGGGGGGGAGCCTTAGCTGCAGACTTGCAGGGAAAAATGCCCCAGCCTATTCACCCTCTCCCTCTAACTCAAGTCTTCCAGTCCCAGCAACATCCTTGTCAGTCTTTTCTACATCCTCTCAAATTTAGCAGCATGCTTCCTATGGAAGGGTGACCTGAATTGTACACATGTTCTAAAAGTGGCCTCACCAAAGTCCTGAACAGTCGCAACATGATGTCCCCACTTTTATACTCCATGTTCTGATCAATGAAGACAAGCGCGCCAAATGCCTCCTTCGCTATCATGTCTACCTACGACTCCACTTTCAAGGAACTGTGCACTTGCACCCCGAGGGCGACACTCCCCAGGGCCCTATCATTAATTGTATAGTTCCTGTCCTGGTTTGCGTTAACAAAATGCAACACCTCACATTTGTCTAGATTAAACTCCGTCTACCACTCTTTTGAACCGTCTCCTGTTGCAAGGGACCACGGTCCACATTTGGCTATTGTTTCAGCTCTCATTCTTAGGGACACAGTGAACATGTGCCTGCCCTATTGAATGAGATCAGAATTCCCGTACACTACTTCACTAAGGTGACCTTTACTTCGAACACGGTCATAAACACTAACCCTGTTTTGAACTTGCACTTCACTACAAGGCGCAACAAAGGGTTACAGCAAACTATCCAGAATCTTAATACACTCCAGGCACGCAACATGCCCTGCCACATCTGGGCCCGGATAATTTGCATTATTTTTATTTAGCTTTCGTTTGGTATAAGCTTTCTTTCCCGTTTTAATGCACGAACTTGCAATTAGCACAAAACACTGGACAAAAGCTTCTGATATCCAGTGGAATCAAAACTAACTGAGTAGCTTTTGATGTTGCATGTACTTTGGGAACAAGCTGTTGTTGGTTCAAAAGACCACTTACCTGAGGTTTTGAATATGGCTGCATGTTCAACCCGAAAGTACCTTTATGGAACATGCAGCCATCAGTAAATCGTGGTTTTCTTCCCGAAACCCTTTAATTATACACTACATGTACACTGATTTCAGCATTTTTTCCTTTCTTCACATCATTATATAGGCATCAATTCAAACATAAGAAATATGTGAAAAAAATACTTAGATCTGAAACCCCCATTTTTCACGAAATTGATTGCAAACGACACTTCGGGCATTTCCAGCTGTTGTGAACAAATGGTGCAAGAAAGAGGGGTAACAATGGGAGTGTAATTTTCACTTTGTTCATTGCGCTGTAAGAAACAGAATCAAACCTTGCAAAATTCAATTGAGATTTGCAATTGAAGCCACTAAACAAGCATTATCAGTTAATAGGAATGGGTTCTCTCATGTCTTTCAGGAGACTATTCCTGAAGTGTTTTGATCCTAATGTTGTATATTGAAGCTGGAATCAGCCAAATTGGTACCACGACAAATAATCATTTGTTAGGTTGTTCACTAGAAATATATTGATGGAAAAATCTTGACAGTGTAAGGTCAATGTTGGCTTTATCTAAAACAACAATGCACCCATGTGAGGAGTGAATTTATGTTGTTACAAGTCAGGTAAATAACTTGACCTTGGAGATAAATCAAAATTATTTTAGTGGGAAATTGGAACGTTTATGCAGATTAGAAATATCAGATGAGCGCTCACATGAAAAAGATAATAAATTTCTTAGTGTATTCAGGCTAGTTTTGTGTCCCTACCTATAGGACATAGATTTTAGAATGAGTCAGACTTAGTTAATTTAATAGGAAAGAAATCATTATTGTACAGTGATCATAATGCCGTTTTATTCAATGTTGATTTTTATTGGCAGATTTTAACAGGAGGATGCAGAGATAACAGCAAACTGACCAAAATTGTTATTGAGTAAAATTACTGATGAACAATGGAAGTATTCAAGAAATACTTAGTGCAATACGGGACAAGTATGTGTACCAAAGAGCAAAGATTTCTATTTAAGTATAGCAGTCATGGTTAACAGAAGAAGTAGAGACCTTATAAAACTAGAACAAAGAGCAGAAGAACCACTCAAAAAATCGAAGGACCAATGGAATTTATTAAGAACAGAAAATAGTATGCCTAAAATGAGGAAGAGCTCCAAAAAGGAATGTGAAAATGGAATTAGATAGCACAGTAGCATGCAGGACTTTAGAAGGAATAATCTCTGGATTGCTCCTGTTACCATACTCAAATAAGGATAGAAATAGATATATATAGGGAGTTAAAGTCACACAACATCAACAGGTTTATCTAAAATCACAGGCTTTCAGAGCATGGCCCCTTCGTCAGGTAGAGAGACAAAGAACACAGGAATAGATTTATAGGCAGAGAGATCAAAAGATCATACAATTGATGAGTGGAGTGTGGAATAGTAATTCTCTGCGGGTGATCAAAAGTGTTAAATGGTGCAACTGAAGTGTCAACAGCTGAATAACTAGCGACGGGATGACCTGTAATCCGATTATTTGAGGCAGAGCGATCATTACAAAAAATTAAAAGGAAGGTTATGCTGGAGAAGAGCCAAATGATTGGAGTAAGATAATAGGTATAAGAGTTGCATGCCGAGGTTCAAACCAAAGTAATAAGTAATCCAAAACTGTACAAACTAATTAAAGTAGAGATCTTAACAATTCATCAATGTGATGGTGTTCAGCTGTTGACACTTTACTCACACCATCTGACACTTTTGATCACCAGCGGAGACTTATTATTCGACACTCCACTCACAGCATTTGTATCATTCTTTGATCTCTCTGCCTATAAATTCTGTGCCGGTGTGCTTCTGTCTCACTTCACCTAACAAAGGGGCTACCCTCTGAAAGCTTATGATTTCAAATAAACCAGTTGGACTATAACCTGATGTCGTGTGACTACTGCCTTTTGTGTGCTGCAGTCCAGCATCGGCACTTCCACATCATGTCGAGAGAGGTGAGGCAGGAAGCGGCTGCTTTGGACTCTTGGGACATTTGAAATCATTTTTGTAGGAAATGAAACTTACTTAGCTCATGTGAGTTGCACGTTAACAGCCACGATTTCATTATAGAGTGACTTATTTGTACTTTTTGGACCATATTTGGAATATTGTCTTTAACTCCTGGCTCCAGAATTTAGAATATGTTGACTTTGGAAGAGGTAACTTGTTTCATACTTTTAAGATTTAGAAGATAATTGATGGGTGGATAAAACCCTGAATGTGCTGTTAGGGATGTCGTGTCAAATGGACATGCCATAAAATCTGGCCTGTCCATTAGGACATAAGTTAGATAGCACTTATTCATACAAACAGCATTAGAAATTATGAAATTCTCCACAAAAAGTAGTAGTGGATGCTGATTGGATTACGGTTTTGAAATCTTAAGATGGGTAGTCTTTTTGCAGGAGAAAAAAACTCAAAATGATGAGGCAATGTCGATGGGTGAGTTGAGATTACAGGTCCGTGATCTTACATGGAGGAGAAAGTGAGGACTGCAGATGCTGGAGGTCAGAGCTGAAAAATGTGTTGCTGGAAAAGTGCAGCAGATCAGGCAGCATCAAAGGAGCAGGAGAATCTACGTTTCGGGCATAAGCCCTTCTTCAGGATTCTTGAAGAAGGGCTTATGCCCGAAACGTCGATTCTCCTGCTCCTTTGATGCTGCCTGACCTGCTGCGCTTTTCCAGTAATCTTGCATGACAGCAAAGGCAAAAGAAACTGAATAGTCTTTCTGTTCTTATGTAACAGTGAGGTTTTATGGCAATAGAAAAATAAATACAATTCTTGACTCTAGACAATTATTAAAAACTACATAAAATTTAAAAAAAAACAAATAACTAGCACACACGGGTTTTGTGGGAGAAACAGTTGCATCTTAAACAAGTTTCCTCGAATGTCATTATATATCAATATGGCTTATATTTTTCGAAGATATAATGACTTCATCTTGAGTCAGCTGTTAGATATTGCTGGATAGCTTAAGAGTTTGCTGAATTTTTAATTCCCAGACTGCTTACAAAACCTCAATATTTTTTTTTTCTTATTTATTATTTACGGAGTACAATTTAATCCTTGGAATAAATCTAAAATATTTTGTCAAGAATAAAAGGTATTTGAGATTTTAGGACTTGTATTTAATTTAGTTTATGTCAGTTATTCCTATTATTCTTTGTAAGCAAGTGGAAAACCTACCAGAAATAACTGGAAATGCTGAGAATTAGAAGGTATGGCAATATTAATAAACAATAAAGAAGCAAGCAGATCGGTGTATGCTACTGGCATAATTTCTTTACATGTGAATTAATTTTCTGCATTTTGATTATTTTCTCTTTTTAAACAAAATACGCTTAATATGGTCAGTATATTGTACTGGTTGAAAACGTGTTGAAGTATACTGTAGGGCGACATACCATGTGAACTGGAAAAGATGAGAGTGTGCTGTGTCTATGTATTGCCGGTTTCTGGATCTCGATGAACACCCAAAATCAGATTTGATGTTCAAAGTTTGAGAGAAGATTTGTAGCTTGGGTGCTCGTTGTTATGGTTCTGTTCACCGAGCTGGGAATTTGTGTTGCAGACGTTTCGTCCCCTGTCTAGGTGACATCCTCAATGCTTGGGAGCCTCCTGTGAAACACTTCTGTGATGTTTCCTCTGGCATTTATAGTGATTTGTACCCGCCGCTTCCGGTTGTCAGTTCCAGCTGTCCGCTGCAGTGGCCGGTATATTGGGTCCAGGTCGATGTGCTTATTGATTGAATCTGTGGATGAGGGCCATGCCTCTAGGAGTTCCCTGGCTGTTCTCTGTTTGGCTTGTCCTATAATAGTAGTGTTGTCCCAGTCAAACTCATGTTGCTTGTCATCTGAGTGTGTGTCTACTAAGGATAGCTGGTCGTGTCGTTTCGTGGCTAGTTGGTGTTCATGGATGCGGACCGTTAGCTAGCTTCCTATTTGTCCTATGTAGTGTTTTGTGCAGTCTTTGCATGGGATTTTGTACACTGCATTGGTTTTGCTCATGCTGGGTATCGGGTCCTTTGTCCTGGTGAGTTGTTGTCTGAGAATGGCTGTTGGTTTGTGTGCTGTTATGAGTCCTAGTGGTCGCAGTAGTTTGGCTGTCAGTTCAGAAATGTTTTTGATGTATGATAGTGTGGCCAGTCCTTTGGGTTGCAGCATGTCCTCATTCCGTTGTCTTTCCCTTAGGCATTTGTTGATGAAATTGCGCGGGTATCCGTTTTTGGCAAATACATCGTATAGGTGTTCTTCTTCCTCTTTTTGCAGTTCTGGTGTACTGCAGTGTGTTGTGGCCCTTTTGAATAGTGTCTTGATGCAACTTCTTGATGCAAACACAGAAATAGAGAACACACACCGGATCATCAACGCCACACTCACAAGGATCCGATTCACTAGGAGAGGAAGAAAAGGACAACCAACTCCCATTCCTAGACATGATGGTACAGAGAACACCGAATGGAGAATTCACCACAAGGGTACACAGGAAATCCACACACACAGACCAAGTCCTAAACTACGGTAGCCACCACCCCAACACACACAAAAGAAGATGCATCAAGACACTATTCAAAAGGGCCACAACATACTGCAGTACACCAGAACTGTAACAAGAGGAAGAAGAACACCAATATAATGTATTTGCCAAAAACGGATACCCGCGCAATTTCATCAACAGAAGCCTAAGGGAAAGACAACGGAATGAGGACATGCCGCAATCCAAAGGACTAGCCATGCTACCATACATCAAAAACATTTCTGAACTGACAGCCAGACTACTGCAACCACTAGGACTCATAACAGCACACAAACCAACAGCCATTCTCAGACAACAACTCACCAGGACGAAGGACCCGATACCCAGCATGAGCAAAACCAATGCAGTGTACAAAATCCCATGCAAGGACTGCACAAAACACTACATAGGACAAACAGGAAGACAGCTAACGGTCCGCATCCATGAACACCAAATAGCCACGAAACGACACGACCAGCTATCCTTAGTAGCCACACACTCAGATGACAAGCAACATGAGTTTGACTGGGACAGCACTACTATTATAGGACAAGCCAAACACAGAACAGCCAGGGAACTCCTAGAGGCATGGCACTCATCCACTCAATCAATAAGCACATCGACCTGGACCCAATATACCGGCCACTGCAGCGGACAGCTGGAACTGACAACCGGAAGCGGCAGATACAAATCACTATAAATGCCAGAGGAAACATCACAGAAGCGCTTCACAGGAGGCTCCCAAGCACTGAGGATGTCATCTAGACAGGGGATGAAACGTCTGCAACACAAATTCCCAGCTCGGCGAACAGAACCACAACAGATTAGATATTTCTAATAATAGAGGAAGATCTTGGATATCAGTTAAATGGTAATGACCATTCAGTTATTCATGAAAGTTTCTTCTTTCACCTTAAAATAATTAAGGCATAGCTATGAGATTACTCTGTTGGACATGTAGATATTGGGCATTGTTTCGTTTTTGACTTTAATTACATCATGTATCAGTATCTGTTTCCAATAGATTTAATTTGTTTTGGGCCCAAAAGAAGAACAGCAATGAAATGTGGCATGTTTGTATTAGGTACTTAATGAACAACAATAATTCATCCAATTGTGCTTGTAAGTACGTGCTCTGCTTAACTTCTTAAAGTACAAAATAGTTACATGTCACAGCTACCTAAAAATGCACATGATTGCAGCAGCAGTTATAGTGAGGTGAAGTGAGTGTAACTATATTTGTCATCAAGGCAGCGCTCGATTGAGTGTGGCATCAAGATGCCCCAGCAAAATTCAAAATAAAGTGAATTAGGAAAGCTCTCCACTGGTTGGGGTCACGCCTATCATCTTGGAACGTGATTGTGGTTGCTGGAGATTGATCATCTTTACCCCAGGGCATTGCTGCTGGATTCCCTTTAGAAGTATCCTAAGCCCAACCATATTTAGTTTCAATGATTTTGCCCCCAGCACAAGTTTACAATTGGAAATGTTCTTTGATTGCATGGACGTCCTTTGTGTTTGCGACTTTCAAAATCAAACAGTTCAAGCCTGCGTAAAAGACCAGGAAAACATTATGATTTAAACTGGCAAGTGGCATTCACTCCATATAAGTGCCAGTCAATGACCATTCCCAAACTTTGTAAATTTACGAATTTCCTGTTGACAATGTATGGCAATACATTGCTGAATACACCACCATCAATATCCTGGGGTTGTCATTGACCAGAGACTGAACTGGATCGATCATCCTGTTGCTACAAGAGCAGGTCAGATGGGAATTCTGCAGCAATACCCCAAAGCCACATGATACCCAAACCCTGCAGGCACAAGTTACGACTTTGATGGAATATACTTGGGGGAGTTTTGAGAAATTTAATTGCACTGTGGTGTTATTAGGAATGATGCTGAAAATGTGGATTTTCAGAACTGTAAGAGAGCCAGTCATTGAAAGAAACAGAAAGGAAGAACTGTTTAAAAAAAAAACAAAAGAAGTCTTTTGAATCAAAACAGCTATTAGGTTTCACTCCCTGCTGCTGTGGAAATGAAAGGAGAAGTGAGACAAAATTGGATATTTTTTCCATTTTCAGTGGCAAAACTGTGCAGTAGCTGCAGAATTAATTAAAGAATCTTAGCAAATAAGTATGGTAACACTGTTCTCTGTGAGGGAAAACTACTACAAACTCCGTTACGGACTAAATCTATCTTGGGAAGGTGAGACAAAAGATTTTGAAAGCTTTGAAAACCTGTTTTGAACATCATTATTATAACTTGTGGTATGAATTTAACAGCAGAGTTTAGAAAGAGACTGTTGCTCAAAGTATGACTGGACTGATAAATCTGTCTGAATCCTGAGAGCCTGCTCCACCATTTAATATGATCATGGTGATCATCCAACTCATTACCCTGTTCCCGCTTTCTCCCCATACCTTTGCTCTCTTTAGAATTATATCCAACTCCTTCTTGAAGAAGTTCAATGTTTTGGCATCAACTGCTTTCTGTGACAGAGAATTCCACAGGCACACCACACTCTGGGTGGAAAGAAGTTCTATTTTTGTTCTGTAACCACAGTATTTTTATGGCTTGTTGAGCTGAGTTCCATTTGATGGCAGTTAATGCCACTGAATGTCATTAGAAAATTATTATTCTCTTGAGGGCATAAATGCTACTGGTCATTTGAAAGTTTAAACTTGAAAATTGTCTCAATCTTGTTGCAGTAAAAAGTGAGGTCTGCAGATGCTGGAGATCAGAGCTGAAAATGTGTTGCTGGTTAAAGCACAGCAGGTCAGGCAGCAACCAAGGAACAGGAAATTTGACGTTTCAGGCCAGAGCCCTTCATCAGGAATCCTGATGAAGGGCTCTGGCCCGAAACGTCGAATTTCCTGTTCCTTGGATGCTGCCTGACCTGCTGTGCTTTAACCAGCAACACATTTTCAGCTCTCAATCTTGTTGCATCCAGGTAAGGACTGTTTTATGAAAATACCATTTGTGATTTAAATACAGTTATCAGAGGGTCTTGTGGAGATATTTATTTATTTTATTGTTTCCTCCACTCTATAGGCTTTATTAACTGCAGTAACATCTCAACATATAGAAATACATGAAGGAACTGTGTTGCAGGCTGTTAGAACATGCTACAATATTTACCTGGCCAGCAAAAACTTAATAAACCAAACCACAGCCAAGGCAACACTAACTCAGATGTTGAATGTTATATTTGCACGAATGGAAAACCAAGCAGTGAGTATTGAATTTAGAGTTAATTCAAAGTTTTCAAAGAAACTCTGGTGTGAACAATAACAAAATAATTGATCAGTAAAATGTATCAGAAAATTTGAATGTTAAATTATCTACATTCAAGGACTTTTTTGTCTGTAATTATAGAATTATATGCATTGATTTATTTCTGTGATTGCGGAGTTTGAGAATAAATTTGTTAGTGGTACTAAATATGTGATAAACAAAGATTTGTATGTATACAATACAATGTAATGGATGGATTGATGAATTTAAAATTACTGTAGAAGTTTTTTCATTTAATTTTAGTGCATCAGCATATTAGCCAAGTCACAAAGGATATTCTGTGATTGTACTTGTTGTAAACTACCCTTCTTTTCCTGTTAGCAAGCATTGACCTAATCATAGTAGGAGCAAATTACTGCAGATGCTGGAATCTGTACTGAAAACAGCAAATGCTGGGGATCACAGTGGGTCAGGCATCATCCATGGAGAGAGTGCAAGCTAACATTTTGAAGCTCTGATGAAGAGACATCTAGACTCAAAATGTTAGCTTGCTCTCTTTCCATGGATCCTATCTGACCCACTGTATCGCAGAATTTGTAGTTTTGGCCAAATCATGCTCTTCTAGTACCTTTGCGTTGTCATCCAGCTGGTGGATTTATCCTTGGGCCTCCTCCCTTTTCCCACCCATATGCTGTCACTTGGTTACATCATCTAAAAGCAGGCTCAGCTTTCAAGTGTATGCTGATGATACCCCGGCCCACCTCAATACCTCTTTGCACAGCCACCGTTACCTTCTGCTCAGCAGCCTAACTCTCCTACCATCTCTTATTTATCATGTTGTTTATTGATAAATAGCATTGCATAGGCATAAATCTTCTCCAGCTAAGTCCCAGCCACAATCTGTATCCCTTAACCATTGACTTTTACCTGATCTGAGGTTGAACCAAAAGGTGAGCACCTGTGACATCCTCCTTGATCTTAAGCTGAACTGCCAACTGCATAATTGTTTCACCAACACCGACTCCTTCCAATTTTATAATACTGCTTGTGTCCACCGCTGCTTCAGCGTGTTTGCTGAAATCTTCATCTGTGCTTTTGTTATCCATGGACTTAACAATCTGAAAGTTTTCTTGGTTGGTCTCCCACTTTGCACCTTGGTAAACGTCAAGATTTCGCTGCCAGTATCATCTCTTAAACTTAATTTGTGTGTTCCTCCAATTTTGACAGTTTCTGTATCCCTGATTTTCTTTCTTTTAACATTGATAGCCTTCAGCTTCCTGTGCCCTAAGTTCCGGGACAGTCTTCCTAAACATGCACATGCTCGCGCGTACGCTCTCTCTCTTTAAATCTACCTCTGATAAGTCATTGATTCTGTGCCCAAATGATACAGTATGTGGTTTAATGTTAAATTTTGTGTACTACATTTCTTCCATCAAGATAGGTGGCAGGTCAGAAGCTCAAATACAATATCGATAATAGCAAGGAATGAATAATTTTTTCTTCCTCATTGTTCTATTAGAATATGAGAGAAGGCAAGCTAGAGATGTCAAAATATATGGTAAGCATTTGTACTGGTATTTAAAAAGGAAGGATGTCAGTGAAGTGAGCATCAGAGTCCTCTACAGAGATAGAAAGATCCAGGGATTTGTGAGAAATTCATTCATAGAACTGACCAGGCTAGCATTTAGTGCCATTAATAACAATTAAACATTGTGAAGTAGCAGAGTAGAGGGGAGATGATTGTGTTGTGGTATTGTCACTGGACTGTAAGCAAGAGCCCTATCGTTATTACTGATTTTTATTAATTATTCATTGTAATCATCTGTTTATTGTTTTCAAAGCTTTTTAAAATGTGATCATAGCACATTTGAGTTTCATAAACTTGAATTTTTTGAAAACCTTGTCTTAGTTAGTTAAGAAGCAAGAGGCAAGGGTGTTAAACTAGTATTGACCTCAATTCATGCCTGGTTTCTCTTACAGCACACTCCCTCCACACCCCCCCCCCCCCCCCCCCCCCCCATTCTTTTCAACTCCGGTGAATACGTAGAACTTACAGCGCAGTACAGGCCCTTCGGCCCTCAATGTTGCACTGCCCATCCCACCTACACTATTCCATATACGTCCATATGCCTGTCCAATGACCACTTAAATGCACTTAAACTTGGCGAACCTACTACTGTTGCAGGCAAAGCATTCCATACCCTTACTACTCTCTGAGTAAAGAAACTACCTCTGACATCTGTCTTATACCTATCTCCCCTCACTTCAAAGTTGTGTCCCCTCGTGTTTGCCGTTCCCATACTTAGAAAATGGCTCTTCCTGTCCGCCCTATCTAACCCTCTGATTATCTTGTATGTCTCTATTAAGTCACCTCTCAACCACCTTCTTTCTAACGAGAACAGCCTCAAGGCCCTCAGCCTTTCCTCGTAAGACAATCCTAACCAACTCAATCTCTCCACATACATCAGTCCTACCATCCCAGAAATCAATTTGGTAAACCTTCCCTGCAATTGCTCTATAACAAGAACATACTTCCTGTGATAAAGAGACCACAACAATATTTCAGATTGGAGCTTCAGCTTCCTGCATCCTTACTAGTGTGCTGTATAATTGTAGCAAGACATCCTTGTTCCTGTTCTCGAATCCTCTCACTATGAAGACCAACATACAGTTTGTCTTATTGCCTGCTGTCTGTGTGCGCTTACTTTCAGTGAATGGTCACAAGAACACTCCAGTTTTGTTTAAACATTCCCCTCTCTCAATTTGCAGACATTCAAACAATAACTTACCTTCCTATTTTTGCTACCAAAGTGGTGCCCATATTATACTTACTACCCACATTATAATTGCAATAGAAATGCATAGAAAAGTTTCAAAGTTGATATTTGTAACCGGAAGAATGTTTTAAAAGTGTATGCATGGTAAGTGCAAACTCTGTCAAATTGAACAGTGGGCATATGAACAATCTATTGCGCCTGAGACAGTGATAGGAAAGGGAGTAGAATTGGAGGCAATTTTATAGATTTGTTCTGGAGGAACTGTAGTCAATTTCTTCACTGTTTCTCAAGTTGAACTCCAAGCACTGCAGAGGTTCATTACCCTCACCTCTGCACTTTTACACCATATCCCCATTTGAACCCTTGTGATATTGAAAATCTCATCCTTACCATTGTCTTCTCCAGTATCTGTTTGAGTTGATGCTTTCGTGGTCAGCCTCCTGGGGCTTCCAAGATACTCCTCATTCAAAATCCCATGTTAGGTTTTTTTTGATCCACCATGAGTACAACATACTGTAATTTTTATACTAATTCTACCTTTGATCTCTATATTCCCTGCATGTTACCACCAAATCCCAACATATCAAGCAACATGCAGAAGTGGCATCAAAGTAGCATGGAGGTAAGAAGTTACACATCTCAGTCACTCCTAATTGCAGTTGTTAAGGTCATGTAGCGTACTTAAGCCCTTCCAATCGCTTATGTTTTCAATTATAAACACAGTTCCCTAATCAACACAGATCCCAGTTTAACAAGACAATTACTCCATCTCTCTCTCGCCTTAGTTCTGCTTCAAAATATGTTCTGGTTCTGCCACTTTCTCTTTGAAGCCATTATAACTTTGGGGAAAAAAAGCAATTCTGTGTCCATGAAACAATGCAGTCATCTCAAATATCCCTTTCTTGTCAAGTCATTGAGCATGTTTCCAAAAATTATGCTCATCTTTTCCAAAACTCATGTCTGAGTTAGAAAATTATAAAACTTAATGCAGTATTTTCTAGACCTGGAAGACTGTGTCATGCAACACTCTTGTCTTTATGCATACAGCTGCAGGAAGTAAAACAAATGGAAAAGGAGAGACTTCGGCAACAGCACCATCTCCAGCAACCTAATGTGAACCAGTATGAACCTGAATCACCACAACTGGGTCGTCTTGAGGAGCAGCCTATTCTTGAGGTGGCACAGGTGCCTCAACTAGATTCAGGCCACAACGATGAAGTGGACAAGCATACTCAAGAGGATACAGAGCCAGAAAATGGAATTGACATTTGTAACACAGAAAATGAGCAAACAGAAGTTGACCAGGCCACAGCAGCTAAAAGTAAATAAATTTCTTTACAGATTACGTATATAAAGTTTGTGAATAGGAAAGAAAACTGTAATTTAAAGAAAGGAAATTATTTATTTTTTCTTCAGGAATATGGTCAGTAAACATTATTATTTCTCAGTTCAGTTTCCATATATGGTTGAATATTGGCCAGTGTTTCCCTTCAGAATAATTTTCTTTACTCAGCGAGTCGTGAGTTCATGGAATGCCCTGCCAGTAGCAGTGGTGGACTCTCCCTCTTTATGGGCATTTAAATGGGCATTGGATAGTCATATGGAGGATAGTGGGCTAGTGTAGGTTAGGTGGGATCGGCGCAACATCAAGGGCAAAAGGGCCTGTACTGCGCTGTATTTTTCTATGTTCTGTGTTCTAATTCTGCTCAACCTGATCAGTATGCCTTGCCCTTATTTGTATTTCAAATTCTTTGCTTTTGTTATCAGCAACAAATCCCTGTAGCAGTTTATGCAATGGAGTAATCTGAATAAGCACTTAATTTTCTGCAATTTCTGTTAATATTTCAAAATCTGTTGAATGATGATCCTGCTGTTCATAATGTCAAAAATCTAAAAATCTTGCTGCAGGTGTGAGATGAAAAATTAGCTTTGCTCCAGTGAAATTTGCAAGAGGATTATTTTAAAAGCTCGCAATGCAGGATCTTACACTGGGTTACACAGCTCTAAGGATGCATCATTGTCTTGCTTTTTTTGTCCAATTGTCCACTAGTTTTCAGTTAGTTTTACCTTTTGGCCCAATCATGGATTCAATCAGCACAGGTTGCTGATCAAGACAAGCAGTTATCTTCAGATTAATTTTCTGATGTGGAACTGAAGCGAGAAGTGTGACAGTATCGGGATTGCTTTCAAGTTTATCCACAGACTTTCTCTAGTTATTTACATAATGACTGTGTCTTCAGTTTTTGGGAGCCTATACCAACATATTTCAGTTGAACCAGCTTTGATTCCCCCCTCTCAGCAGTATGGAGCCATGATTCAGGTGTCATTGAAACCCAGCTTAACTTTTCCACGGTATTCAGTTATTTCAGTACTTTTGATCTGGATTATTACATCATGATGGACCGTAAATTGAGGATTAAAGGACTGGACTTCATTTCAAAGGCTCGTTCCAATACTTAACCATAGCACTTAGGCTGAAATGGCACTTACTAAGTACAAACCTATTGAATTCGGTTGAACTATTCCACAATTAGAGAGTGTGCTTCAATTGCTACTTGCAGCAAGCAAGGGCATTGTACTAGGTAGATAGCCACATTTTCAAAAGTTTTTAATTTCTTTACCCAAATAGGGATCAGAGACTATCAGCAAAAAAGGGCCTGTTCCAGTCAACTGTAGTGGTTCCTAGACCAAATAGGAAATATTATCTGGTCCAAATGACTAGTTTTCAAAACCGCACGATGGATTATTTGTGTTTACAAGTCCAAATAAAGGAGAGTGAGTCACATATTTTGTGGAGAATTCTAGTTGTTGATCATAGAGTTGTCAGAGTAACTTCCTTTGAAGTAAATGAGCAAATGCATCTTGCCGGCTCCAGTGTTCATGAAATCATGTTTTGCAAGACACTGCACCGCCCTTTTGTATTTGTTCTCAACAAATTATTGTGAATAATCAAGTAGATTTCTGGCAGAAGCAGGTGGATATTGTTGATCAAGTAGGAAAACTATTCAGTTTTGCTGAAAAGGCCCTCAATAAGTAATTTAGGGTAGCTATGGAGGAAAGGACACTTTTTTTTGTCCAGCATTTAGAAGGGATTAATGGAGTTTTGTGCTGTGTGTTATGGTTCCTCTTTAAGATGAAAGCAAGGTCAAATTTACAATACACCAAAAAGTTCCAATCAAACAATCTTAATAAAACTTAAAGATCTCACAGATTTGGGCCTCTCTCCAAAAGCAGTGCAGAGCTCTGTTACATGATTTTCTGACTTGAAGGGAGGATGCATTTTGTTTTGATTTATGACACATTTTCACCTATCACCTTTATCCCCTCCCCCACTCACCTATTATACTCTATGCTACTTTCTCCCCACCCCCACCCTCCTCTAGCTTATCTCTCCACACTTCAGGTTCTCTGCCTTTATTCCTGATGAAGGGCTTTTGCCCGAAACGTCGATTTCGCTGCTTCTTGGATGCTGCCTGAAATGCTGTGCTCTTCCAGCACCACTGATCCAGAATCTGATTTCGAGCATCTGCAGTCATTGTTTTTACCACACTTAGAAACTGCGACCTCTGTGCCCTATCCTGATTCTTGAATTTGATCCTGAATAACTTGATATTGAATGGCTCAAATTCTTGGATTTTAGCAATCTTAAATAGCTTTCCCTCTAAAGTGATTTTTGTTTAACAAAATGATTAAGGATTATAGGCCAAAGGCAGATCTATGAAATTAGGCCACTGATCAGCCATGATTCATTGAATAATGGAATAGGTTTAAGGGGCTGTTCCTGTGTTTGTAAGTAGGACTTTATTTTTGCTCAACAAGTGTTAATTGATAGTTGACCCAGCTTACACTGTTTCATTTGTAGGCAATCTATTTGCCTAATATTATTTCCGATTTTCACTTAGATCAGAAATTGCAAGAAAAAGCTTTTTAGACACTAGCATTAACTTTGTTTAAATTTGTTCATGGGGTTTGAACATCACTGGTGAGCCAGCATTTATTGCCCATTCCAAATTACCCTCACGTAACAGGTGATGAGTTTTTTTTTGGACTGTTGCAGTCCATGTGACAGTGAAAAATGATATGGTTCCAAGTCTGATGATATGTAGCTTGAGCGAGATCTTGCAGGTGATATATACTTCTGTAGCTTTTCAAGTTATTCATATTGATATTCAAGAAGCTGATCTCTCTCTCTAGAAGGTGGCATATTTGTTAAGTGTTGTTGGTGCCGTGCCCATTCAGGTAAATAAGAAGGTATTTCATTGCACTTCTGACTTGCAGACGTGGAACAGGCTTTGGTCAGTCAGTAGGGGAGTCGGTTGCCACAGAATTCCCAATCTTTGACTCACTCCTGATACCACAGTGTTTACATGCTAGTCCATTTCCCATCAATAGATTCAAGGATGTTGATAGTGGGGGTACTGAGTGATAGTAATGCCACTGGATATCAAGAGGTGATTAGATTTCCCTTGCTGGAGATGATCATTACCTGGCACTTGATTGGTAAAACTCTTGCTTGTCATTTATGAACCCGTTTATGAATGTAGTCCAGGCTATGCTGGATGTAAGTATGAATTACTACAGTATCTGAGGAGTTGTGAATGGCACTGAAGGCTGAAAATGGTGCATCCATCAGTAAGCATTGCTACTTCTGACATTGTGATTGAGGCAAGTTCATTATTAAGGCAGTCGAAGATGGTTGTCCCTGGCACCCTCTTCTGAATTAACTTGATGTAAGTTCCATCAACTGATTAAAGAGTCTTGCGAAACAGCGGTGTGGCCCTACCTCTGAGCCAGGAGGCCTGGTTTCAAGTCCCACCTGCTCCAGAATAACATGGCTGACCAAGTTGATGAAAACATATCCAAGAGTACTCTGAGGAATTCCTGCTGCAATGACCTGGGGCTGAGGTGCTAGGTCTTCAACAATGAGAAACATCTGTCTTTGCACTTGCTATGAATCTTACCCAAGAGATTTTATTTTCCCCTGATTCTCATTCGCTTCAATTGTGTTAGAGCTCACTTATATTACACTCAGTCAGGGTAGTCACTTCCATCTTCACTCCAGAATTCAGATTTGTCTTTCCTTACTTGGATCAAGGTTACAATGAGATCAGGAGTCCTGGTGGGATCCACACTGAGTGTGGTGAGCATTATTTCTTTTTGGTGTTACTTGAAAACACCATCAATGACACTTTTCATCATATTGGTGATAATTGAGAGTAACCTGATAGGACAGTAATTAGACAAATCAGCTACCTTTTGTGGAACTCTCAAATCTGAGTTATTTTCCATTTTCACTTTATCCAGTCGATGTCTGCAGCGGAACTGCCTGACTTTCAGGACTAAATCTGAGTTGTCAGGACTGTTTCCAATGCCTTTACTCCTTTCTTGATATCTGCTAGTGGAGAATTGCACCGTTTATTTTAGTGCATATAGGTATTGGATGAAGAGAATTCTTCAGAAAGTTATGCCTGAATGAGCTGGCATTCCATTTTTGGACCAACCTGGTTTTCTTCAGGCAGCCACATAAAGAGTTAATGTCCTTTTTCTCGGACACAATGTGTTATTCTGAATATTTGGAGCAGCACGTGATTTGCTACAGGCTGCTATGAAGATGGAAATCTTCAAAATCACTGTTAGAAACTCTCACTGCATTTATTTTACACACACAGGATTGAAGATGGGGAGAATTAATTTCAATATTGTTTTCATTTTGTTTGAAATACAAGCTGTGCATACAAAATTCATTCTGCATTTCGGACTGCATTACTTCTTTACATAACCAGATATAACTTTCCTATTTTCCTATTATTTTTGGTTTTCAATGCTCTGTTATTTTCAAGATCCTAATCCTGCTTTCCTGGGCTAAAAGTCTAAGGTGATTATTAAAACATTAGGAGAATAAAACTTAACAGCTCAGTTGGACAGTTTCTTGAAGAGCAAGTACTCAATCTTTTCTCAAGGTTGATGGACTGCACCCTATCATATATGGAAGCTGAACTTAAAGATTTTTAAAAAACTATCCTGAAGGTATGATCCTTTATTATTTTGTCTGAGTTTTTTTTACAATATTAAGATCAAAAAACTTTACATCAATGATAATTCAATCATGAAAATGCATGTGGCAGTGGAAAGAGCACTGCTTGATGTTTGGAATATATTCTGGAATCAGTGGAGTTTTTAAAAAAAAATTATCATGGTAATGCAAAAAAAATTCATAAATTCCAAAAATCTAAACCACCAATAAGTTCCATGAGGTATGCTTCGAATGTTCTTGAAATAATGTGTTTTATCATCTTCAGCCGTAATTGGAGAGTTGTGCCTGTGGAGAAAATCTGGTTCTTTGCCTCACTTAATGCCACAATGTATTAATTCATTGAGAAAGCTACAATGCTTGTGAATTTGTCTGAGAAGACTCAAGAACTTTGTGTCTCCACTATACCTGCCCCAAACCACGGTGCTGTAAGAGAGAAAATGAGGAACTCGGCACATTCTGCTCCATCACGTTTCATTCATTACTTCTACTGAATAGCAAATTATAGGAAATGTATGTCTGAATTCCAGTTATGTGCTTCCAAAATGCAAAGTTATATGCTGATAAAAATACTGGCAAATTTGTTACCATTTCCCAAACTTAGAGGAGTTCAGATCTTGAATTTGGGGATCCAGAAATCTCTTGTAGATAACCACAGTTCAAGTTCAAATTACTGTTTTCTGCCTTTGACTCATGACCAATGTAGTTTTTACCTCACTAAAGAGGTAGGTAGTGGGAGGTTTTGGAATCATGCCTCGGTGACTTCTGTTAGAAGTGAATAAAATACAATAGTTCAACTGAAAACCTTGAGGGAAAATTAAAAGTCTAATCCACTAACTTGAATGGTAATCCGAGGTGATGTTTCTTTCTTTCTTGCACCACAACAATGACTGTTGTGCTGATTTCCCAATTTGTGTTTTTGTAAAATTGTTGAATACGAGACATTTTTTTAATAAATGTTGAGGATGCTGCTCAACTTGACTTGGCCCATAAATTCTCTTGTTGCTCACATTGCTAAGACCTTATACTGGAAGTATTTGTTTATCAGTCTTGCATTTCTCATGTGAAGCAGCTTAGTTAGCTCAGTTGGCTGATCAGCTAGAGTGAGGTCAAACATCATGGGTCCAATTCCTGTACCAAATGAGATTACCATGAGATTCATTCCTTCTCAACCTCTCCTCTTGTCTGAGGCATGGTGACCCTGGGGTGAAACCACCAGTAGTTTGTCCCTCTCTAATGAGAGAACAACTCTATGGGACTATGCTTTTGCTTCTCATTTAAAAATCACACAACACCAGATTGTAGTCCAACAGCTTTATTTGGAAACACTAGCTTTCGGAGCACTGCTCCTTCACGTGTTTGTGGAGTGTTTGAGCAAAATAAAATGTAATTCTGCAAGTACAAATTCATCCCACAAACTTGTGTGTGTGTGTGTGTGTGTGTGTGTGTGCGTGCGTGCGTGCGCGCGCATATGTGAGTGTATATGTACGGGGGCACACCTATAGTGTTCAGGACAACACCACACAGCACTGTCACAGTAAACACTGCAAGAAGTGTCAGTGTCAACACTGATACCACCGTTACATGTGGGGACACCTCCCACCATGTATATGGCAGGTACTCATGTGACTTGGCCAACGTTGTCTATCTCATATGCTGCAGGCAAGGATGCCCTGAGGCATGGTACGTTGGCGAGACCAAGCAGAGGCTACTGCAACGGATGAATGGACACCGTATAACAATCACAGACAGGAATGCTCCCTCCCAGTCGGAGAATATTTCAGTAGTCTAGGACATTTGACCTCTGACCTCCAGGTGACTGTCTTCCAAGGCGGAATTCAGGACAGGCAACGACGCAAAATGGCTGAACAAAGGCTCATACCCAAGTTCCATACCCATGGGGATGGCCTTAACCAGGCCTTGGGTTAATGTCACACTACAGGTGACCCCACTGCACTACACACACACTCCTACAGACTCCTACACTCTTGCAGACCTCTCATATACACAGGTGCTCTCTCATACATTCACATGTACGCTCCAAGACACACACACCTCATGCACACTGTCTCATAGACTTATACCCCTTTACACTCACAGACATACATACATACATTCTCTCATAGATGCTCATACCGCCCCTTCCCACCCCCACCACCACCACCCCATGGACACACACACACACACACAAGTTTGTGGGGTGAATTTGTACTTGCAGAATTACATTTCATTTTGCTCAAGACTTCATGAATCCATGTAAGATTCTGTACATTCCTTTTTTAGATTAGGATCAGTCTGAACATTGGGGCATAGACAACCTTACACAGGGCACCTCATTCCTCATACCATGCATTATCTGGGCCAAAATGGCACCAATTGTTAAAGTTCACTTGAGAATGTAATTTTAAAAAAGTTCTGGGATTTACATATGAAAGAACAGAAACCAACATGTTCATTCTAAAAGATGAGACACTTAACAAATAATCCAGGTCTTAAATGAGCTGTTCTAAATTTTACTCCCTGCAAAAGTTTGCACATTTCAGTAGGCATGCTTCAGTCTAATGTGTTGAAGAGGCACGTTTACTGTGTGTCCCATTCATACAGGTTCCAGATTACGTACAAGATCTGACTCCATAGGTGCTGTGAGAAACTGTCCTAAAGATCTAAGATGCAGCACTAAGTAGAATGATTGGTGACCATTTGCCTGAACTCTTCATCTGATCCTGAGTGAAATTGTGACACGAGAGGAGTGAAAATACAGTCAATATCTTATCGGAAGAGGAGGAATATATCGAATTAGATTTTCTCCAAAGGCACTTTATATGCATTATACATTTTGGTTTAGCAAATCAAGGTAACAGAAAGTGTATTCTGTGTATCATAATGGGTACTGATGTCACAATATTATAATCCTTAAGACATATGCAAATAAAATTTAAATACTATTAAATATTCATAGCATAAAATCATCCTCAACTCCATTTTTTTTATTTGAGAAAAAGTTGAGGCATGTTTTACCCATGCTGTTTTCTTTTCATCCTGGCTGGCTGATTTTTTTCTGAACATTTTTATATTTTGTCGTTATACAAGGTTTTGCAAAAGGGAATGCAGGCAGAAGTGATGGGGAGGGTCTTGAATTTGAGGATAATGTACATGAAATTGTACAGAACATTCTACAAGAGTTGGTGACCACTGTTGTTGGAGGTAGTGTACTCATTTTCATCTTTTCATTTAGTTTCATGATTTTTCTGTGCATGTGTTAATCTTCATGACATTTTTTGCTTTTCCTTGATTTTCTTTGATTCTTTGGTCTCATGAGAACTTTTCCCCTTATTGCCAGCATGAGCTTTAATTTGGTTAGCGGAGGTACAATGTTAATAGCTTGTCATCGATTCTTTTAGCTTTTTTTTGCAGTTGACTATGCAATTTACAACTCTAGTCACAAACAAATTGTCAGCAGATTGTACATAGACATTATATAATCAGTAAAGTTCGATTGATACAATAATGTAATACTGCACCCAGAAAACGTCATCTGTAAGCAAATCAAAAATTCAGGGCAGCAAAAGAATTACGGTGCAGAACTATCAGGTAATTTATGTAATGCAAAATTATTTGTTAGTTTTGGAAGTTGCCGTGATGTAATAAGGCTAAAGGGCAAGTTACAGAGCAAACAGGATGTCCAGTGTTTCAAAACAAGTTTTTCTGGCATAACTGACATGCTGTATCATATTTATTTACCAGTTTGCAGAATTAACTGAATCTTATATGTCTTGGATGAGTTAAATAATGATACGTTATGTATTGAAATTATTACATATGTAAGCTCATTATCTTGAAGCTTGATTTTTAATATTGGTTTTAGAGATTTTTCTTCCACGGCACAGGTAATGCAATATTTGTTTATCTCTTACTTTCCAAGGTGCCAGTGAGAAAATCTAGATGAATAAATAGGTCAAATTTAGAACAATGTGATTTCTTCAATGACTCAAGATGCATACTGTGGGCTAGTCCAACATTTATTGTTCACTCCTAATTGCTCTGGAAAAGGAGATGGCTAACAACTTCAGGTATACTCATAGTGCTGCCAGAAAGACTGTTCCAGGACATTGACCCAGCAACAATAAAGGAATGGTGTAATGGTTCTAAATCAGGATGATATGTGGCTTGGAAGGGGAGTTTGTAGGAGCTGGTATTCCTTTGCAGTTACTCCCCATGTCCTTCCAAGGTCATGGAAGCAGGACCTGCAGTAGGCCATTTGTGGGTCTCTGGTCTGTCCCTAGATTCAAGCAATCAAGGCCAATCAGTGATATAAAGCTGTCCATTGCCTCAAGCACCTTAATACTTTCAGTTAACAAAATCATATCAGATTTAAACTTGCGTTGATCAAATATCCAATGCCATTTGTTGCAAAATTCCAAAGTTTTTTTATGGAATGTGGATGTTCCTGGCAAGGCCAGCCTTCACTGCCCATCCCAAATTGCTCTTGATCTGTATGCTTATTTGACCATTTCCGAAAACAATTAAAAGTCGACCACATAATTGTGGATTGGGCATCATTAGTTCACCAGACCAGGTAAACCAGGTAGTTTTGTTGCCTGACAGACATTAGTGCTATAGTGAACCAGGTTCATTTTTACAAAAAAAGACAATGATTTCATAGTCACCACTAGAACAAGACTCACTTTTGATGCCAGACTTTTCCAATTCACTGCAAGTTCCACCAGCTGTCTTAGTAGAATTTGAACCTGCGTCCTTAAAGCATTAGCCCGACCCTCTTGATTTGAAGTTCAGTAACATTACTGCTGCACCACTATCTCCTCATTTTCTGTGAAGAAGTGCTTCTTATTTTGACTCCTAAACAATCTGGCTCTAGATTTTAGATTATGCCCCAGTCCCTCAGAATCAATGGAGATAGTTTATTTTCCTCTAACCTGTCAACTGTCCTTAATATCTTGAAATTTGCTATGATATTGCTCTGTAAACATCTAAATTCCCAGGTATACAATCCTCATTTATAGAGTCATAGGGATTTGTACAACCCTTGCTCATAATTTAACTCTAAAAATCCAGGTGCCATTCTGGTAGATCTATGCTATGTTCCTCTCAGGCTAGCCTACCTATCCTAAGGTGTTATGCCCAGAACTGATCTCCAGTTATGATCTAGCAAAGACTGTAGATATCGGAGTCATGATATTTACCCAACTGTGAGCAAGTCTGTGTCAACCAAGATTTGTACTCATGAGGGATCAGCCTTCTCTGTTCTATCTTCTATGCCCTTAATGCCAACTATTTATGAGACTGGATCTCTCTACCTCAGAAAGTAATGAAGGTGGAGTCATAGAATGATTTTAACAGATTTAGATAGTTTCATGTTCAGCAAGGGAACCAAAGGCTGCTGAGGATAGATGAGAATATGTCCAGTCAATCTGTCCTTAGTTATACACTATCATGCTTTCCTGAAAATAAATGTTCGGCAACTGGTCTACAATTCCCCAGTACAGAAACCTGAACACATGCACCAGCGGTTTCAAAAACAATTGTTAGAATACTGAATGGACTCTCAAACTCTTAGCATTCACCTCTACCTGTGTTTTGGTTATTGCCTCTGTTTATCTATTATTTACTTATCTATGCTATTTTACTCTGTGATCTGCTTGTATTGCTCACAAGACAAAGCTTTTCACTGTTCCTCAGTACACGTGACAATAAATTCAATTCAATTCAATTCAATTCAATTCAATTCACCCTCTCCCTTTCCTAATTAAGGACGTTACAAACCTCTAATTTAACTGAATGATTCCCAAATGGACAGAACTTTGGATGCTTTTCATTAAGGCATCTGTAGTGATCTTACCTCTTCACCCTGTTCTGGGACTCATCTGGTCCTCTGGATTTGCCACTCCTCAGTACCATTTCATTTTCCGCTACAGTTGATTTGCTGACACTAATTTTGGTTAATTATTTTCCCTGATTTAGTAATTACTTTCTTAGCATGTTCAGCAGAGTGACCTCTTACTGTACTGTATTTTCTGGTGTAAAGTGATTATTAGTACCATGTTTTTATTACCAATTGTTTCCTTCGGGATGTACGTTGCTCCTGATTTCCTTCATTTTTCTAATGTAATTATAAAAAAAGCTTTTGAGTTGATTTTGAGCTTCCTTGTAGGTTTTTATTTCATGCTTTGTTTTTGTAGCACTTACTGTTTTGCCAATCTTTTGCTGTTCTTTGTAGCTTTCTTAGTTGCTAGAATCTGCATTTTTGTTTGTGTTTTATATATTTTATTAGACTTTTATGTTGTCTCCATGATTGTTTTTGTGGCATTAGAACTACTATCCCTTCAACTATACATGGTTTAAAATGAGCTTGAATTTTTTTGAACATCTCCCGCTAATCTCCTGTTTCTTTACCCATTGATAGATTGCCTACAGTAAATTGGACCAATCTGTCACATCACATTGAAAGCAGTCTTGACCAAATCTTAGTAATACTTCATGCTATACCTTTTCAACATTGTATTGAAATTAATCACATTATAGGTAATGAGGTAATAAATGTTCATGCATCATTTGGTGTGAACTAAATCTGATTCATAATTGGGGAGGTGTGGTCTAGTGGTATTATCACTAGACTATTAATCCAAAAACTCAGCTAATGTTCTGGAGATCTGGGTTTGAATCACAGTGGAATTTTGACTGAACAAAACAGAAATCTGGAATTAAGAATTTATTGATGCCCACGAAATCTGTCTGGAAAAAAAACTCATCTGGCTCACTAATGTCCTTCAGAAAAGGAAACCTGCCATTCTCACCTAGTCTGGCTTACATGTGACTCCAGACCCACACTAGTATGGTTGACTCTGAGCTGTTCTCTGAAATGGCCTGGCAAGCCATTGAAGGGCAGTCAGAGACAGGAAATAACTGCTGGCCAGCCAAACAATGCTCGCATCCCACAAGTGAAATTTTTAAAAATCATCACCAAATCTGATATTCAGTGCTTCCTTAAACATATTGCAGAAAATTATCCAAAACACACCAAATAAATTCCCTGTTTTGCTTGCCTCAAATAAATCAAAGTTAAATTTTACTATTGAAATTGCCTTCCTTTACTAAATGTCTGTTTACTATCCGCATTTACACAAAAACTCTTAGGGGCTTATCTACAGCTTGCACAACATGCTTTCTCTATTTGTTAATTTTTACATATACATTCAACATTGTTTCCTCATCAGCAGAGGACATCATAAGTTATTGCATTATTAATCAGCAAGTTTACGCCTGCCATTTTGCCATATTGCCCATCTTTTCTGTAGATCTCATCGTCTGATATATTTAGTTTTCAGTTGTGACTGTCTTGTAGTCATGTTTCATGTGGCTGCTGTGATGTCAGTTTTGCAGGTCATTCAGTTTATTTGATGCATTCATTCATTTGTGTGAAAAGCACTTAAGTTGTGCACCCTAACACGTTGTTCTGGTTTAATGTTTTACTTCAATGTTTGTTATTTTTTTCTCTGTTTAATCATTTTAAATTATGGTTCTCCTTTTATTACTTGAACCTAATGCATGATTTGTAACTACTGATCTACTGTCTGCTACTTTGTTTTCAGGCTGTTAATATTACTGTCATTTCACCTAAGCTCCGTTCTCCACTTAGTATTCCAAAGTCTTTGTGATGGTCATGTTTATCATTGCTGCTCAAAACCTGATCCCAGCTTTGTTCAGGTGATGCCAGTTCTAATGCTGTTCTAATACTGACTGTTCTGAGTCTGTGTCCCATGAAATGGAATGCCTCTTTCCCACAGTAATTCATGAGGTTAAGTAATAGTCCAAAGATTATATCGTAGTATGTACTCAAATAACGGTCAGTGGTGAGTAAAAATTGATCACTGACTTGTACCCAAAAAGTCATGCATTTTTAATAAATGTTATGCATAGGTTAATCCCTGATTTTTATCCAAAACACCTATACTCCTCAAATTTGCTACCCTTTGAGCACAGAAGTCACTCACTAATGCAAGCTTATTTCATATAAAAACATCGAACAGTGTATCATGGAAGGTGATTGTTCAGTTCCTCATGTCAGTGCACCTAACTTTGACTCGGTTTGCACTACATTTGGGGGTCAGGTCAGCAAGAACAGCTTTAAATTTGGGAGCTCTGCTTTAGTGAGGCCATGGTAGAGATTGGATTTCAACCTCAAATTTTGCTCATGCAAAGAAATCAGGGAGAAGGATTGTTCTTCACATAAAGAAATGAGCATAGACCAAGAGGAAATCATGAGTGGTCTGGCAGGCTTGAAACTCAATAAATTTCCAGCATTGGATGAAACGTATCCCAGACTGTTGAGTGAGGCACAGGAGGAAATAGCAGGAGCACTGGCAATAATCTTCAATTCCTCTCTGGCCACAGCAGAGGTACCAGAGGGCTGGAAGACTGCCAATGCAGTACAACGATTCAGGAAGGGAGAAAGGGATAAGTCGGGTAATTACAGGCCAGTCAGTCTAACCTCAGTGGTGTGGAAACTAATGGAAGCAATTCTGGGAGACAGAATTAATCTGCAGGAATTAAACGATAATAGTCAGCATGATTTTTTAAGGAGAGGTCATTCTAACCAACTTGATTGAATTTTTCAAAGAGATAACCAGTGTGTACATTTGACGTAGTCTCCTTGGACTTCAGCAAGGCTTTCGATAAAGTCTAGCATGGGAAATGGATAACAAAAGTAAGAGCCTCTGGGATCTTAAGGACCTTTAGTTAATTGGGTCCAGAATAAATGGAGTGGCAGGAAACCGAGGGTGATGATCAAGGGTTGTTTTTGTGACTGGAAGCCGGTGTCCAATGTGGTTCCACAGAGATCAATGTTTGTGGCCCTTCTTGTTTGTTTTTTATATAATAATTTAGACTTGAATGTAGCAGAGTTGATCAGTAAGTTCACAGATTATAGGAAAATTTGTGTGGTGTTAAGTAGTGAGAAAGATCTAAACCAGCTGATCAGTGTCAAATTATAATTGTTTATCTTGAGGGTTGGAATGTAAAATCAGCAATGTACTTCTGAGACTTTACAAAGCTCAAGTTAGGCCCCATTTAAAATACTGTGTACAATTTTGGGCCCCACACCTCTGGAAGGACATATTGGCACCAGAGTGTGTTCAGCAGAGATTCACACGAATGATCCCTAGAATGGGAGGCCTAACATATGATGAATGGCTGAGGCTCCTGGGATTGTATTCATTAGAGTTCAGAAGGTTGAGGGGAAATATAATAGAAACTTATAAGGTAATGCATGGCTTAGAAAGGGTGGATGCTGGGAAGTTATTTCTGTTGGGCGGGGAGACGAGGACCTTTTGGCCCAGTGGTAGAATTAGAGGGAATGAGTTTAGAACGGAAATGAGGAGACATTTCTTCAGCTAGAGAGTGGTGGGCCTGTGGAATTCATAGCCACGGAGCGCAGTGGAGGCTGGGACGTTAAATGTCCTCAAGGCAAGATTGATAAATTCTTGATATCGAAAGGATTAAAGGCTATAGGGAGGGTGTGGGTAATTGGAGTTGAAATGCCCACAAATGGCAGAGTGGATTTGATGGGCCGAATGGCCTTACTTTCCACCCTTATAGATTAGATTCCTTACAGTGTGGAAACAGGCCCTTTGGCCCAACAAGTCCACACCAACCCGCCGAAGCGCAACGCACCCATACCCCTACATTTACCCCTTACCTAACACTACGGGCAATTTAGCATGACCAATTCACCTGACCCGCACATCTTTGGACTGTGGGAGGAAACCGGAGCACCCGGAGGAAACCCATGCAGACACGGGGAGAATGTGCAAACTCCACACAGTCAGTCACCTGAGGTGGGAATTGAACCCGGGTCTCTGGTGCTGTGAGGCAGCAGTGCTAACTGCTGTGCCACCGTGCCGCCTACAAATGTCTTATGGTCTTAAATGGCATTCAATCAGATAAATGTGAGGTGATGGACTTGGGCAGGACAGACAAAGCAATAGAACACGTGGTGAGTAGTACAACCTTGGTTTGCATGTCCACCAGTTTCTTAACAGATAGATGAAGTGATTAAGAACACATATGGTATATTTGCCTCCATTAGCCGAGGAATAGAGTTTATGAGCAGGTAGGGTATGCTGGATCTGTTTAGCTTGTTAGGGCTCAGCTAGAGCATTGTGTGCAGTTCTGGAATCCAAATTACAGAAGAGATGTGATTGTGCTGAAATGGATGTGGAGGAGATTTACCAGGATGTTTCCTACTCTGGAAAGTTTTAGTTATGATAAGCATTTGGATGGATGGGAGCGGAGGATACTGAGGGGGGACGTGACTGAGGTGTATAAAATTGAGGAGCAGAGACCAAATAGACAGGAACGTTTCCTTTTGATGGAAGGATTAATGACCAGGCTGCATAGGTTTAAAGTAGGGGGGCAATAGATTTAAAGGGGATCTGAGGCAAATCTTATTCACCCAGAGGGTGGTGACAATCTGGAACTTGCAGCATGTAAGGGTAATAGAGACAGGAGCCTTTGCTTGAGACACTTAAAAAGTATTTAGATCTACACTTGCGATACCAAGTCATAAAAGGTTGAAAAATGGGATTAAAATAGGCGGTTGTCTTTGACCAGTGCAGACTTACAAAGAACAAAGAAAATTACAGCACAGGAACAGGCCCTTCGGCCCTCCAAGCCTGTACCGATCCAGATCCTCCGTCTAAACCTGTTGCCTATTTTCTAAACATCTGTATCCCTCTGCTGCCTGCCTATTCATGCATCTGTTTAGATACATCTTAAATGACGCTATCATGTCCACCTCTACCACCTCCACTGGCAATGTGTTCCAAGCACTTACCACCCTCTACATAAAGAACTTTCTATACATATCTCCCTTAAACTTTTCCCCTCTCAATTTGAACTCGTAACCCCTAGTATTTGAGTCCTCCACTCTGTGAAAAAGCTTCTTGCTATCCACCCAGTCCATACCCCTCATGATTTTGTAGATCCGCAACCTCCATCTTTCTAATGAAAATAATCCTAACCTGCCTAATAAGGTAGGTGAGCTTGCAGCATGGATAGGTACCTGGGACTTCAATGTTGTGGCCATTTCAGAGACATAGATAGAGTAGGGTCAGGAATGGATGTTGCAGGTTCCAGGGTTTAGATCTTTCATTAAGATCAGGGAAGGTGGTAAAAGAGGGGGAGTTTTGGCCTTGTTAGCTAAGGACAGTATAGCGGTGGCTGAAAGAACTTTTGACGAGGATTTGTCCACTGAGGTGGTATGGGCTGAGGTTAGAAACCGGAGAGGAGAGGCCACACTGCTTGGAGATTTTTTATAGGCCTCTGCAAAGTTCCAGGGATGTAGAGGAGAAGATTGGCAAAACAATTCTGGTTAGGAATGAAAGGAACATAGTGGTTATTATAGGGAACTTTAGCTTCACCAGCATTGACTGGAAATGCTATAACTCTAGTACGTCGGATGGATCAGCTTTTGTCCAATATGTGCAGGAGGATTTCCTGACACAGTATGTCAAAGGGCTGACAAGAGGGTAGGCCACACTGGATCTGGTATTTGGTAATGAGCCAGGCCACATGTTTGATTTAGGGGTAGGTGAGCACTTTGGAGAAAGTGACCATAATTTGGTTGCATTTAGTTTAGTGATGGAAAAGGATAGGTACATGCCACAGGGCAAGAGTTATAGATTGGGAAAGGCCAATTATAATGCAATTAGGCAAGACTTAGGAGGCATGGAATGGGGTAGCAAAATACAGGTGATGGGGACAACGAAATGTGAAACCGATATTGCATGTCTTTGATAGGTATGTCCCTGTCCAGTCGGGAGGAAGTGATAAGGTAAGGAAACCATGGTTTACTAAAGGAAATGTAACTCTTGTTAAGTGGAAGAGGAAGGCTTATGTGATGTTGAAATGAGATGGCTCAGATGAAGCAATGGAAAGTTACAAATTGGCTAGGAAGGATTTAAAGAAAGAGTTAAGAAGAGCAAAATGATAAGTTCCTAGGGAGTGTTGCTGAACAAAGAGACCTTGGAGTGCAGGTTCATAACTCCTTGAAAGTGGAGTCGCAGGTAGACAGGATAGTGAAGAAGGCGTTTGGCATGATTTCCTTTATTGGTCAGAGTATTGAGTACAGGAGTTGGGAGGCCATGTTGCAACTATACGGGACATTGGTTAGGTCACTGTTGGAATATTGTGTGCAGTTCTGTCTCCTTCCTATCGGAACGATGTTGTGAAACTTGAAAGGGTTGAAGGATTTGAGCTACAGGGAGAGGCTGAACAGGCTGGGTCTGTTTTCCCTGGAGCGTCGGAGGCTGAGGGGTGACCTTATAGAGGTTATACAAAATTGAGGGGTATGGATAAGCTAGATAGACAGTCTTTTCCCTGGGGTCGGGGAGTCCAGAACTAGAGGGCATAGGTTTACGGTGAGAGGGGAAATATTTGAGAGACCTGAGGTGCAACTTTTTCATGCAGAAGGTGGTATGTGTCTGGAATGAGCTGCCAGAGGAAGTGGTGGAGGCTGGTACAATTGCAACATCTCTATGACATGAGCAGTTTTTAGCAGGTGGAATAAAGAACAACCCCAAAGCTTTCTATAGATATGTGAGGAATAAAAGGATGACTAGGGTAGGAATAGTGCCAGTCAAAGACAGAAGTGGGAAGTTGTGTGTGGACCCTGTGGAACTTTTGAGAGGTGCTAAATGAATATTTCTCATTTGTTTTCACTCTGAAAAGGAGAATATTGTAAAGGGGAAGACTGAGATACAGGCTATTAGACTTGAAAGGATTGAGATTAGTAATGAGGACGTGTTATCAATTGTAGAAGGTGTGAAAGTGGATAAGTCCCCCAGGCTGGATGGAATTTACCCGAGGATCCTCTGGGAAGCTAGGGAAGAGATGATAGAGCCTTTCGCATTGATCTTTGAGGAGTCATTGTCTACAGGTTTAGTACCAGAGGACTGGAGGATTGCAGATGTTGTGCCCTTGTGCAAGAAGGGCAGTAGAGATGACCCAGGTAATTATAGACCAGTGAGCTTTATGTCTGTTTTAGGAAATGTTTTGGAAAGGATTATAAGAGATAGGATTTATAATCATCTAGCAAGCAACAATTTGTCTAGAGATAGTCAGCATGGTTTCATCAAGATTGGTGTCTCTCAAAACTCAGAGTTTTTTTTGAGAAGGTGACTAAGCACGTGGATGAGGGTAGGTCAGTTGACATGGTGTACATGGCCTTAAGTAAAGCCTTTGATAAGCTTCCACGTAGTAGACTTTTGGAGAAAATGCGGAAGCATGGGATTGAAGGTGATTAGCAGTTTGGATTAGAAACTGGCTTTCTGTAAGAAGGCAGCAAGTGGTGGTTGTTGGAAAATATTCAGCCTGGAGTCTGGTTACTAGTGGTGTGCCACAAGGATCTGTTTTGGGACCACTGCTGTTCGTTATTTTTATAAATGACTTCGCTGCAGGCATACGTGGATGGGTAGTAAGTTTGAAGATGACAGTAAAGTCAGTGGAGTAGTGGACAGTGTGGAAAAATGTTCCAGGTTGCAGGGAGACTTGGATAAACTGCAGAATTGGGCTGAGAGGTGCCAATAGAGTTCAATGCAGATAAATGTGAGGTGATTCACTTTGGGAAGAATAACAAGAAGACAGAGTACTGGGTCAGTGGAAAGGTTTTTGGTAGTGTGGATGTGCAGAGGAATCTTGGTGTCCATGTACATAGATCCCTGAAATTGCCATCCAGGGTAATAGTGCTGATAAGAAGGCACACGGTGTATTAGGTTTTATTGGTAGAGGGATTGAGTTCCAAAATCATGATGTTGTGATGCAACTGTACAAAACGCTAGTTCAGCCTCACTTGGATGATTGTGTTCAGTTCTGGTTGCCCCATTACAGGAATCATGTGGAAGCATTGGAAAAGGTGCAGAGGAGATTTCCCAGGATGTTGCCTGGTCTGGAGGGAAGGCCTTATGAGAAAAGGCTGAGGGACTTGGGTCTGTTCTCATTGGAGAGAAGAAGGCTAAGAGGGGATTTAATAGAGACATCCAAGATGATCAGAGGATTAGATAGGGTGGGCAGTGAGAGTGTTTTTTCCTCGGATGATGACGTTGGCTTGTATGAGGGGACATAGCTGCAAATTGAGGGGTGATAGATTTAAGTCAGATGTCAGGCAGGGTCTTTACTCAGAGAGTGGTAAGATCATGGAATGCCCTGCCTGCCAATGTAGTTATCTCAGACACATTAGGGGCATTTAAACAGTCCTTTGATAAGCATATGGATGATGATGGGATAGTGTAGGGGGTTGGGCTTAGATTAGTTCACAGGTTGGCGCAACATCGAGGGCCATGGGGCCTGTTCTGCACTGTATTGTTCTATGTTCTGTGTTCTATTCAGCCTCTCTTCATAGCTCGCGCCCTCCATACCAGGCAACATCCTGGTGAATCTCCTCTGCACCCTCTCCAAAGCATCCACATCCTTTTGGTAATGTGGCAACCAGAACTGTACGTGGTATTCCAAATGTGACCAAACCAAGATTTTATACAACTGCAACATGACCTGCCAACTCTTGTACTCAATGCCCCTTCCAATGAAGGAAAGCATGCCATATGCCGCCTTGACCACTCTATTCACCTGTGTTGCCACCTTCAGGATGCAATGGACTTGTGCACCCAGAACTCTCCATACATCAATTTTCCCCAGGAGTTTTCCATTTACCGTATAATTCACTCTTGAACTGGATCTTCCAAAATGCATCACCTCACATTTGCCCAGATTGAACTCCATCTGCCATTTCTCCCCCAACTCTCCAATCTATCTATTCTGCTGTATTCTCTAACAGTCCTCTTCATTATCTACTTCTAGTGTTATCTGCAAATTTGCTAATCAGACCACCTATACTTCCTCCCATTCATTTATGTATGTCACAAACAACAGTGGTCCCAGAACAGATCCCTGTGTTCTGAGGAAGGGTCACTGGACCCAAAACTTTAACTCTGATTTCTCTTTGCAGATGCTGCCAGACCTGCTGAGAAGATTCTGAAAGGTTTAGCAGAGTAGATGCTGAGATATTGTTCCCCTGGTTGGGCAATTTTAACGCGTAGAGGCATTGTGTTCGGATGAGTGGTCAATCATTTAGGACTGAGATCAACAGAAGGACTTCAGTTAAAGTGCTGTGAACCTAAAGAATTTTCTACCATAGAGAGTTGTGAATGCATTTAATGCTTGAATTGGCAGATTTTTGATGTCTCAGGGAATCAAAGGATATGCAGTGTGTGTAGCAATGTGCTGTTGAAACACAAGGTCAGCCATGAATGTATTAGCTGGAGGAGTAGGCTCGGTAGGGCATGTGGTATATCCTTATTGTCTAATTCTTCTGTTCTTTGGTTTACATTGAATTGCATTTGACAGTCTTTTGATCTTTGACAACACTGCATAGTTTGGACTGTTCCCTATGTAGTTGTCACTTTCTGAAGTGTTACAGCAGAAGGGTTCTGATATCGGTAAGAATAATAGGGTGGTTATGGTAGGGGATTTTAACTTTCCAAACATAGACTGGGACTGCCATTGTGTTAAGGGTTTAGATGGAGAGGAATTTAAGAGCATAGAAGAAAATTTTCTGATCAAGTATATGGACGTACCTACTAGAGAAGATGCAAAACTTGACCTACTCTTGGGAAATAAGGCAGGGCAGGTAACTGAGGTGTCAGTGGAGGAGCACTTTGAGGCCAGCAACCAGAAATCTTAGTTTTTAAAGAGTGATGGAAAAGGATAGACTGAATTTAAAGTTGAAGTTCTAAATCGGAGGAAGGCCAATTCTGATGGCATTAGGCAAGAACTTTCAAAAGTTGATTGAGGGCAAAAGTTGATTGAGGTAAAGACACCGCTGAAAAATGGGAAGCCTTCAGAATTGAGATAATGAGAGTCCAGGGACAGTATATTCCTGTTAGCGTGAAAAGCAAGGCTGGTAGGTATAGGGAATGCTGGAAGACTAGAGAAATTGAGGGTTTGGTTAAGAAAAAAGAGGAAGTATATGTCCGGTATAGACAGCAGAGATTGAGAGAATCCTTAGAGTATAAAGGCTGTCAAAATATACTTAAGAGGGAAATCAGGAAGGCAAAAAAAGGGGACGTGGGATATCTTTGACAAGTAGGGTTAAGGAGAATCCAAAGGAATCTTATAAATATGTTAAGGACAAAAGGGCTAGGGAAAGAACAAGGCTCCTCAAAGATCAGCAAGGCAGCCTATGTGTGGAACCGCAGAGATGGGGGAGATACTAAACGAGTATTTTGCATCAGTGTTTACTGTGGAAAAGGACATGGAAGATATAGAATGTAGGGAAATAGATGGTGCCATCTTGAAAAATGTCCATATTACAGAAGAGGTGGTGCTGGATGTCTTAAAAACACACAAAAATGATAAATCCCTAGGACCTGATCAAGTATACCCCAGAACTCTCTGGGAAACGGTTGCTGGGCCCCTTGCTGAGCTATTGTATCATAGTTACAGGTGAAACACTGGATGTTGGCTAACGTGGTACCACTATTTAATAAGGTTGGTGAGGAAAAGCCAGGGAACTATAAACTGGTGAGCCTGACAGCGGTGGTGGGCAAGTTGTTGGCAGAAATTCTGAGGGATAGGATGTACATGTATTTGGAAAGGCAAGGACTGATTAGGGATAGTCAACATGGCTTTTTGTGTGGGAAATCATATCTCATGAACTTGATTGAGTTTTTTGAAGAAGTAACAAAGAGGATTGATGAGAGCAGAGCAGTGGACGTGATCTATATGGACTTCAGTAAGATGTTCGACAAGGTTCCTCATGGTAGACTGATTAGCAAGGTTAGATCTCACGGAATGCAGGGAGAACTAGCCACTTGGATACAGAACTGACTTGAAGGTCGAAACAGGGTGATGGTGGAGGGTTGTTTATTACCACTGTGACCAATGGTGCACCACAAGGATCGGTGCTGGGTCCAGTGCTTTTCGTAAATGATTTTGATGTGAACATAGGAGGTGTAGTTAGTAAGTTTGCAGATGACACTAAAATTGGAGGTGTAGTGGTTAGTGAAGAAAGTTACCTCAGAGTACAATGGAACTATGGGGCGACATTTTCAAGCAAAGGGTTGTGCATGTATGGAATGAGCTGCCAGAGGGAGTGGTGGAGGCTGACACAATTGTAATATTTAAAAGACATCTGGATGGGTATATGAATACGGAGGGTTTAGAGGGATATTGGCAAAGTGCTGGCAAATGGGACTAGATTAGGTTAGGATATCTGGTCAGCTTGGGCGAGATGGATCGAAGGGCCTGTTTCTGTGCTGTACATCTCTTTGACTCTATGACTTGGAGTTAACGGAATGTTGCAGTGTTGTAGTCAATTGTTTTTATTGGAAATTAGTGGCTCAGTTGCAATGAGACATACTTTTTTGCAGATGGTTTCTTTGGCAATACAAATCTTTGTGTGTATTTATGTCAAAATTCGATTTAAATCTAACAGCTGTCACAGGTGGTTTAAAAGCCAATGTCAATTTTTGTGAGAAGGTCATATTTATTATTCATAGTATTATCTAAGTTGTGTGATGTCGTTCGTCAGTAAATATGATGGTGAATAGATCATCAAATGAAATTTTACATTATTGCGACCAGTTTCATAAGTGACTTTTAACTATTGTTATTATCACTGGAAAGGATCGTGTATCTGAAAACAGAGACTATCATTACAAAATTTTGCCTTTTGGCGGAAACTTTTCATGTCATTGAGGTTTGAAAATGCCTTCACTTTATATTCTGCAGTAACTTTACAAGTCACAACTTGGCTGTTGTGTGATGTTTTGCAGAGTCCACCTTTCCAGATAGTACAAGCTGTCAGCACAGCTCTGTGTTTGAAGCAAAGGAAAAGCTGTTTTATCCATTTAGAATATAGGAACATATGTATTTGCAATATAATTTTAACTTGAGTGATGGAGTATCGTAGGTAAAAGATTCAGTCATAATATTTTGCCAAATAATTTGTTTTATTTTTGATTTTGTACCCCCCTGTTTTCTTCCTTCCTTTAAAGGACCTCTCCCTACCACACATCTGGGAGGATGGGACGATGTGGGCTGTGGACCTCCCCACTACCATCCTCAATGCTGCTGTGATTGGCCTATAAAAAGTGCAATTGAAGGTGGGTGAGGCAGTGCCAGTTTTTCCTACCCGTCCTTCAAGAAAATGTTTTAGGAAAACAATCAGAGCCTGAAACTCATCCACAGATTTGAGTAAAAGGCAGCAGCCTTCAAACCATGGAATTGTGATTGCTGCTCTTGACCTTTAGTTGGATTTTAGTTTATTGACTATGTTTGAACGTTTATTTGTGGTTGGCTTAAATATTTAGAATTGCTTTAAATTGTTTGATGCTATTTTAGCATGTTTTAAATCTTAGTTTTTAATCTATGTCTGATCTTTGAATTAACTATACATTGTTCCTAATTTTAGTACCGTACAGTAATTTGTGTATCACTGTTGTTGCTCACTTGCTAAATTCTACAGATATGAACTTCCGCCGAAGTGGTGCCCAGTGTTTGAAAAGTCTTATTTCAGTAAAACATTTCACAAAACTCTTATCTTAAATTTAGGAGAGAAGTCAGGTGGGAATGGTTCTCCTGAAAGTGCTACTGGTCCCCTAGAAGATGAAACTGTGGCAGTGAATGACACAGACAATGTTCATTCTAATGGAATTCCAGGGACTCCAATCTCCGTGTCATATACCCCATCATTGACTGACGACAGATTGTCAGTTTCGTCCAGCGACACTCAGGTGATGCCAAATAAAAGAAATTAAATGAATCCTTTTTATAGTTCTTTTGATAGAAATTGGCTTTTTAAATTAATATTTTGGAACACATTGTTGCATTTTACTTTTTGATGGCTTAACTTAATCAAGTATCAACTTTAAATCAATGGTAGAACATAGATTTGTGATTCATTAAACTACTGGTGTCCTACCAATTATGTGCAGTCAAGTTTTCCAGTACCTAAACCTGTCCACTCATACATTTAGAAGCTTAACAGTATCTGGCTAATTAGCCTTTTGGCAGTACAGGACTTTAGTATTGTTGAAAAAGACATGTTTTGCCAAAGCTTTTTTAGCTTGCACTTTTGGGATTGATTTGTGAAAGTTACCAATGTAAAGTAAAAGCAACATGGATACTATATGAGAGGGCATTTCTCAGGGTGATTTGTTTATAATCAGACCAGACAACCTCAAAATATATTAAGAAGACAGCCTCGATCTTAGTTTTTTTCCTACTTTAAAGGTAAGTGTGAGGTGCTATGTTCCAGATGAAGTTTGATTGGTCAAACTACTCTATGTTAATCAAAACCTAATTTATTCAAACACTATGGTTAAAAAACAGCATATGAAGGAGGAGCTTGGAATAACTTAAAAACTGAAAGATCTCCGGATGCTGGAAATCAGAAGCAAAAACAGGAACTGCTGGAAAAGCTTAGCAGGTCTGCCCCCAACTGTGAAGAGAAACCAGTGATAACGTTTTGGGACCAGTGACCTTCTACAGAACAGTTTTGAGGAAGGGTCACTGGATCTGAAACGTTAACTCTGATTTCTCTCCACGGATGCAGCTAGACCTGCATTTTTCCAGCAGTTTCTGTTTTTGCTGGAATAACTGCAGTTAGTTTGATCTTGAAGTCGGATAAAAGGTCAACACCCAACTTCGAGGGGCTGTACTGTTTTATGTTCTTAACTCTATTGGAAAACGTAACACAATAATAGATTATTTTATTACTAAACAGTAACTGCTCCAAAATAGTAACATCCCATAAACATGCCCTTGGCAAAAGGCAAATTCAGAAAACAGAATTGTCTCTCATACAACTCCAGTAGCTCAGGAGGAAACAATATCCAGACAAAACTAAGAGACAGTGTGTGTATCAGCCGGGAGAGATTCACTGCCTTCCAACCGTGCTGAGATCCCAACAACAACCGTTGCTGAAAACAGTTAAAATCCTGGTTCTGCAAGAGCACGACCACGCTCGACATGGGATAATGGGGGGTGGAGGGCGGGGAGGGGTTGCTCCACCCTTCCCCCTCCCTAACCCGACCTAACCTTTCTATCTTTCTACTCACGTAGCCACTCCACCCTTCACACTGACCAATCAAAATAACTCCCTACCCGCATCCACTATTACCATCCCATCTACCTCAACCCCCCACAATCCCACCCTCTTCCCTCTATTTATTTCTGGGCTCCCTTCCCCCTCCCTAGTCCTGATGAAGGGTTTCGAGTCGAAACATTGGCTTTCCTGCTCCTTGGATGCTGTCTGATCTACTGTGTTCTTCCAGTTTCTCATCTATTGACCTTAACTTGAATTCCTCTTTCCAGACTCTTCCTATACTCACTAAAGTTCAAAATCTAGCTAAGTTAGTTTTGAATGTATTTGATGTCTCACAAAATTAATGACTCCTTGAGGGAAGAAATTTCCCCTTATCTCATTCTTAAATATGTGGCCCTCTGTTCTGAAATAATGTCCCTACTATTTATTCCTCCACAAGGGGAAGCTTTGTCTCAGCTGTCCCAGAATCTTGTTTTTTTTTGTTATTCATCTTCCAATGAGTAGAAAACCAACAATTCACCCTTTCCTTTATCACAAGAATCAACCTTGTGAACCTTCTCTGATTTGCCTCTAGAATATGTATATTGCTGTGTCCTCAATAGAAACCAATAATCTTAAAAAGGAATTTGAATTCCTATTGTTAATTGAAAAAACCCAAAGCAAGGGTTCTACGTCGTAAGGTGAGGACCTTTTACTGACATTGGAAACATAACAAGCACTACTAACTTAATACTACAAACAGTAAGCACTTTAAAATTGCTAGCAGACTTACCTCCATGCTGCTGCTATTTTCAATGAAGAACTCTGATTTTTACATTACAAACAAAAATGCTTCTTTTGTATCACAGCAGGAATTCCGTGCACCTGAACAAGACCAAAAACTTCTAAAAATAGATTTTGTGATTTGTTTTTAAAAATATATTGCACGTGAAACCTTTGTGCACAAAGTGTACCCCAAACTTTGTTTCTCAAGATATTTATTAATTAAATGTAATTGTGAAGCTATGAAGTAGAAAATATTTGGAAGCAAATAGTATGATACTGTCTTTTTGTCTTTGAAGGAATGTGGAATCACTCCAGGAGGTGGTTCCAGTGCGAAGTTCTCTCACATTCTGCAGAAGGATGCTTTTCTGGTCTTTCGATCATTATGCAAACTTTCCATGAAGCCACTTTCTGATGGTCCTCCTGATCCAAAGTAAGTCAGGCTTGTGAAAGTGCTAAGACAGAATGTAAGATTTTGAAATTGAAAACAATTGAAATGAATCTTAGAAATAATTTTTAAATTTTATTTTGATCAGGTGGTCCTTGAATTTTTTTTTTAGGTTAGTTACTTCTGAATCTAAAATAGAAAACAGGTAATGTCTCCTACAAATTTAGAAAGTTAATAAGTAGGGTCACCCACATTACTTAGTAGTAATGCATGGGGTACTTGTGCTCAGCTATAATATGCCTTTTTGTAAGACTGACAATCTCATCTTTTTAGATTCCTTGAGAGATGCTGCCAGTTTCTTCTTGTTTTTTCCCCACATGTGCATTACCATTATGAATGCTCTGTCATGAGGCGATGTTACAAGCCTATTAATGTTGGGGAGTGACAGGTCATGTTCTGGATCCAGGTTCAAATCCTACCATGGCAAATGGTAGAATTTGAATTAAAAATGAAAACTCTGGAACTAAGAGGCTAATGATAACCAAGATGGTGTTGGAAAACCATTATTTGGTCTACTAGCATCCTTGAAGGAAAGACCAGCATGACAGCAGACATAGCATAAGGTGGTGGACTCTTAATTGCTCAGAGGCACCTAGCCTTTGGCACCCACATCCCATGAATGAATTTTAAAAATTAGAATATACATAGTGTCCATTCACTATTACTGTTATTATTTCAAGTTTGCATAAAAAGGTATATAAACAAATTTGGCATATTTAGACAATACAACAATTTATCAGTTACCTAATATGTAGAAGCTGAAAGGTGAAACCTTTATTTTGTTTATCCACCGCCGAAGATAAAAATTCCAGAAATAATGCGAATCAATTGTCAATCAAGAATGAGGAACCTAAAGAAATCAGCATAAGTAAAAAGAAGTCTGAAGAAATTAATAGGAGAAAGTAGTATCAGACTCCCAGCCTGTTGGCCTTATTCTAGGGTTTTAAAGGAGGTCACTGTAGAGATAGTGAAAGCTTTGGTTTTGGTTTTGATTAGATTAGATTAGACTTAGTGTGGAAACAGGCCATTTGGCCCAACAAGTCCACACCGACCCGCCGAAGCGCAACCCACCCATACCCCTACATTTACCCCTTACCTAACACTACGGGCAATTTAGCATCTTTGGACTGTGGGAGGAAACCGGAGCACCCGGAGGAAACCCACGCAGACACGGGGAGAACGTGCAAACTCCACACAGTCAGTCGCCTGAGTCGGGAATTGAACCCGGGTCTCAGGCGCTGTGAGGCAGCAGTGCTAACCACTGTGCCACCGTGCCGCCCACACAGATTCTGCTCAATTCTAGAAGTCACCAAGAATTAGAAGACAGCAGATATAGCCATGGCCTTTCTAAAAAAAAAGGGTGAACTGCACACTAGTCAGTTTGTCATTAGTAGTAGGCATAATGCTTGATTCTATTATTAGAGATGTAGTAAATTCAACATCGTAAGAGAGGAAGCAGAAAGGAGGAGGATCACTGGACAGATGCTGAGTTTTGGCAGAAATTTCTGTTTTTGTTTAAGCTGAGCAGTCACAGTTTATGAAAGAGAAATGTGTTTGACGAATCTGTTAGAGGTTTTTGGGTACATATGGAAGGATAGAAAAGAAGCAACTGGTAGATGCTGCGTATTTAGAGTTAAAGAAAAGGTGTCACATATGCATAATTAGGATTTGTGGTATGGGGGTTGTATACTAACTTGGACTGAGGAATGGCTAATGAACAAAAGGCATGGGGGAATACCACAGGGGGCAAGTGTGAAGTACCCACATTGGCAGGAAACTTAAAAAGTAATACTTTTTGAATGGTGAAACACTGGGGGATTTTAAATTCATAGCTGTCATTGTTTTAGAATGATGGAAAACTAACAGCTAAGAACAGCAAGCATTTCTGAAAGTAAATGCTTTTGTTACAATAATCTTGGAATAGAAGAGTGATCAAGTCTTAATGTAGTTAGGCAGGGCATTGGTGAGGCCACAACAGGAGTAATGTGCACATTTTCGGTGTCCTCATATAATGAAGGATATAATTGTCCTTTAAGTAATGTGACACATAGGGAGATTGTCCTATCAGAGGGATTGAGCAGACAGTAGGTGTACAGGTTGTACCTCTGTAATCCCGTAATCTTCAAGTGGCCTTTGCTGGGCCGTGGGAGGTCAAATGTATTTAATCCACAAACACTTCACAATTAAACATCTCATCTTGACGTAGCATGCATATGCCAAATGAATGAATGATTTTCCAATTTGACCTCAAAATAGGATTTAGGGTATCCAAACCAGAGAAAGTAAGAAAATGTAACATTGCTAAAGATCCGTGCAGAACCATTACAAGGAAAACCAAAGGATCACAGAGATTGCTGAACCTGAGAGTTCCAAATTAGGGTGGTGCAACCTGTATTATGCAAAATTGAGAGCTGATCTCATCTAAAGTTGTAAAATGCTAAATGGTTGTGGTTCTGCTCGCCGAGCTGGAAGTTTTTGCTGCAAACGTTTCGTTCCCTGGCTAGGGAACATCATCAGTGCTGTTGGAGCCTCGTGTGACACACGAGGCTCCAAAAGCACTGATGATGTTCCCTAGCCAGGGAACGAAACGTTTGCAGCAAAAACTTCCAGCTCGGCGAGCAGAACCACAACAATGGATACCCGAGCTACAAATCTTCAATCAGATTTTAAATGCTAAATGGGTTTACAAAGTAGATGCTGAGAAAACGATTTCCCTGGCTGGGTAAACTGAAACATCAGGTTACAATCTAAAATGCAGGGATATCCATTTAGGGTGGAGATGAGAAATTTCTGCATTGAAGGGATTGCACTGTACTTGAGAAAACTATGGATTTCCAGTTCAGTGAGTAGCTCTCTTAATGCTCAAAATTCAAATCTGTTGGAATTGAGGGTAAGCCCTCAAATCATTGAAGTCATACCCACTGCAGTTGCTGTGGAGTGCTCGCCATTGCTAATTAGTGGCCAGTAGGCTGTGAGATAACAAGGCCTGGTTTGTGGAGGTTGGGATAAAGAATGGGAAAGCTCAAACCCTAGCATTATGGGACTCGGTATTAAGCCCAGAAGGCTGCAGGGTCCCAGGTGGAAAATGAGGTGCTGTTCCTCCAGCTTGTGTTGAGCTTCACTGGAACACTACAGCAAGCCGGAGACACAGCTATTGTCCAGGGAACAGGATAGTGTATTAAAGTGGCAAGCAATTGGACATTCAGGGTCTTTCTTGCGAACAGAACGCAAGTCTTCTGTGAAACAATCACCCAGTCTATGCTTTGTTCCCCAAGGTGGAGGAGACCATGTTGTCAGCAGCAAATGCAGTAGACTAGATTGTGTGAAGTGTAGGTAATGCGTTACTCCTCCTTCGTATCCAAGGCCTAGATGCACCTTCCAGGTAGTGCTAACAGACCCCATTAACAGCTGTTCACCCTCTCAGCCAAATCATTATACATTCCTGTCTAACTGTTCTGTTTTTGCTCATTGGGCTCAATTCCCATCTATCATTTACACCTTACCCCCTCCCCAACCCTATCTTCTTTATATAAACCGTCATTTGCCTAGTTACCATCAGTTCTGAGGAAGGGTCACTCGACCCGAAATGTTAACTCTGATTTCTCTCCACAGATGCTGCCATACTTGCTGAGTTTTTCCAGCAACTTCTGATTTTGTCATGGTAACATTCTTGTCTTGAGTCAGAATTTTAGCATATCAACTCGACTAGCATTTTTTCGGCAGGAGCGATCAACTCATTGCATTTTTAGGGCTCAGTTACTTAGATGGAACATTAAACCAAAGCCCAGTGTGCTTGATGAACTTAATGAGAGAAAAATCCCTCCACTCTAATCCGGTAGACTGGCCTGCACTTTTCCTCAACCAAATAAGCTTGTAACAAATCAACCAGTCGTTCATCTCCATGTTTTCTTGTGGGAACCACGTCCAAGTTAGGTACTGCATTTATCCACAAAGAATTGATGATTAAATATTTGGTTATTTAATTCACTTATTGTAAACCATTTGGGCATCACAAAGATGTGAGAAACTTCAAGGGTAGTAATCATTTTTCCACTTGAGCAGAGAAATCTAAATTGTAATTTGATGTTGGTTTTAAAGCTATGATTTAGGAGCATTTATTCTGAGAGTTTAAAATGTTATTGTCAGCTATTGAGAAAACTTAATGTTTCTATGCATTTAGTTGTTGCCAGATGGAAACAGCAGTAATTAGTTGATATAGAGACTATTTTAATTAATATTGAATTAATTGCAGACCTATGCGGAGAGAATGCAGTAGAATTAGTTTTGGATTGCTTGAATAAAATCCTGCAAAAGTGCAACAAATGGCTTACTGTGTTATAACCGCAGTGGTTCTCTTTGTATTAACTGAAATTGACCAGAAAAAAAATTTTTCAATGACCAAAACTTGCACTACAGTGGCAGACATGATTAAAGCATTAACAGTGTGAAAATCACTCAAGGGAGGTAACCAGAAGAGAAAATGAACATAGGAATGTCAGAACAGGAATAGGCTATTCAGCTGCTCAAGCCCAATCTGCCATTCAATGAGATCATGGCTGATCTGTGGCATAATTTCCCTTAACACCTTAACTTAATAATTTATCTAACTCAGATTTAAAACTGACAACTGATCTAGCATCAATTGCCATTTGTTAAAGAGAGTTCCAAACTTCTACCACCCTTTGTGTGTATAAAAGTGTTTCTTAACATCTCTCCTGAACAGAGTGGTGCTGGAAAAGCACAGCAGGTCAGGCAGCATCGAGGAGCAGGAAAATCTATGTTTCGGGCAAAAGCAAATGCTGCCTGACCTGCTGTGCTTTTCCAGCACCATTCTCATCTTGACTCTAATCTCCAGCATCTGCAGTCCTTACTTTCTCCTATCTCTCCTAAACAGTCCGATCATGAATGTGATCGGTGTAACCAGTTTATATTTTAGTTTGAATTTTAGAAGCATTTTAAAGAGCTTATTTTTGGAGTAAGTGTTACATTGTGTTGCCTAATCTCTACGTTTACAGGTTTGCTTTGGACCAGATCTCCAAAGACACTATTTTCTGGCTTCTTGTTGAAGGATATTAACGACTACTTTTTCAAACATCAGATCATTTAAAATTGTGATACATTAGATATGCTCATTCTTATGCATGCTTAATTTCATTTACAGTTTTTGATCCATGCCTTCCAAAAAGAAGTGTTCTCAATTTCACTTTTTTACTGATGATATAGGTCTCACGAATTACGCTCCAAGATCCTTTCACTACAGCTTCTTCTATCAATTCTGCAAAATGCCGGACCAATTTTTCGAACTAATGAAATGTTCATCAATGCAATAAAACAGTACCTTTGTGTGGCTTTATCAAAAAATGGTGTCTCTTCAGTGCCAGAAGTGTTTGAATTGTCACTTTCCATCTTTCTCACTCTTTTATCAAACTTCAAGACTCATCTTAAGATGCAGATAGAGGTAATGTATTAAGTTGTGCAGTTCTATTATGCGAATTTAACTCATTGTAGACTAGCAATTTGACTTCAGAATATTCTTATGCTTATTAATATTAAAAGTGAAGATATTGTATAAATATCTTGTATCTCAAGCTTTTCAAAAATATAAAATACATTAGCAACTCGTGTAGTTCTCCAAGTTTTGTCTTCAGCAGTTGAACAAAAAGTTCTCTTTTAGGGGTGCAATTTCTTTTCTTTTCAGTTTTCCTTTCTGTCCCTTTTTGGTTTTATACCAAAGGTATCACAAGCTCACGTTTTCCTTCTGTTACATTAGGTATTCTTCAAGGAAATCTTTCTTTATATTTTGGAAACATCGACAAGTTCTTTTGATCACAAATGGATGGTAATTCAGACTCTGACCAGGATCTGTGCAGGTATGATTATTTTTGGTTGCTTACGTTTCCAGGGCATTAATGTTGACAAATTTAATATCAACATTTTAATTATTTAAATTAATCTTAATTAAACTTGCAGATGCGCAAAGTGTGGTTGACATTTATGTAAATTACGATTGCGACTTGAATGCTGCTAACATCTTTGAAAGATTGGTGAATGACTTGTCTAAGATAGCCCAAGGTCGAGGTGGTCATGAGCTGGGAATGACACCTGTGCAGGTACTGTGAAACAATTATATATATGTGAAAGTAGAAGTGAGTGAATGATAGTAAAACATAGAAACGTTTATATAAATTAGCTTTAATAGAATTCACATGTTTGGCTTGACTTCAGATCTGTAACCTTCATTGTGGTGGAGACTCAGTTAGTGCAGTTCCAAACTACCTGAATTTGACAAGACTGTCACTCTTGCAATCAAAAACTGGTAGCTCCTTTGGCACATGGAGAAACAGGGCATGACTATTTATTTTAGCTAGATATGTGATGCAACATCCTCCAGGACTTTTAAAAGCAAGTTCTTGTTTCTTCCAAGGATGTATCAGCCATTGTGCCAAAAATATCCTTGAAGACTATTTTTAGGTTAAGTCTAGGGAGATTGGGGCTCACATATGAGAGTTGTAAGTCATACAGAATGGAAACACACTTTTTGGTCCAACCAGTTAATGTCGACCATGTTCTCAGACTAAACTAGTCCCACCTGCCCGTTCCTGGCACATATCCCTCCAAACCTTTCCTATCCATGTAACTCAATAAATTAACTTAGAAGAGTAACCCACCCGGACCCATTCCCCAATATTTACCCCTGACTAATGCACGTAGAGCTATGAGCAATTTAGCATGACCAATTCACCTGATCTGCACGTCTTTAGATTGTGGGAAGAAACTGGAGCACCCGAGGAAAGCGCATGCAGACATGGGGAGAATGTACAAACACCACACAGACAGTGGCCCAAGGGGGGAATTGAACCCAGGTCCCTGGTGCTATGAGGCAGCAGTGCTAACCACTGAGCCACATGCTGCCCATGTACATGTCTTTTAAAGTTGCAGTTGTGCTGACATCAACCACTTCCTAAGTAAGTTCATTCCACACACAAACCACTTTAAAATTCAGAAAATCTTTTCTATCTAAAAGTGAACATGCACTCTTTTCAACTTCATAGCAGTGTTAAAAAAACACATTGCCCTTCATATCTTTTTTTAAATGTTTCTATTTTCTCCTTAAAAATGTGCCCCCTTGTCATAGAACTGTACAGCATAGAAACAGACTCTCAGTCCAAAATGTCCACACTGACCAGATATTCTAAATTAATCCAGTCTCATTTGCAAGCATTTGACCCATATCCCTCTAAACCTTTCCTATTCTTGTACCCATCCAGATGCCTTTTAAATGTAGGAATTATACCAGCCTCCACCCCACCTCTGCCAACTCATTCCATACACGCACCAACCTCTATGTGAAAAAGCTACCCCTTAGATCCCTATTAAATTTTCCCCTTCTCACCTTAAACCCATGCTTTCTAGTTTTGGCTATTGACCTTGGCTATTCACCCTATCTGTGATTTTTTGATTTTATAAACCTCTATAAGGTCACCCCTCAGCCTCCAACGCTCCAGGTGAAACAGCCCCAGCCTATTCAGCCTTTCCCTACAGCTCAAACTCTTCAACCCTGGCAACATCGTTGTAAATCTTTTCTGAACCCTTTCAAGTTTCACAATACCCTTTCGTTGGGAGGGAGGCCAGACTTGCACACAATATTCTAAAAGTGGCTTAATCAACATCCTGTACAGCTGCAACATGCCCTCCCAACGCCTATACTCGATGCACTGGCCAAAAAATGCAAGCATACCAAATGCCACCTTCACTATCCTGCCTTGAAATTCCCCCATCCTAGGGAAAAGACGACTATCATTATCTGTATCTAGACCCCTCAATATTTTATAAACTTCTATAAGGTCGTCTCTCAACCTCCTACTCTCCGCTGGAAAAATGCCCCAGCCTATCCAGTCTTTCTTCATAACCCAGCAACATCCTGGTAAATCTCTTCCGAGTTCTCTTCAGCTTAATAATATCCTTCCTGTATCAGGGTGACCAGAACTGGCCACAGTATTCAAGAAGAGGGCTCACCAATTTCCTGCACAACCTCAACATGACGTCCCAACTCCTATACTCAAAACGACTGAACAATGAACGCAAGTGTGTCAAATGCCTTTTTAACCACCCTGTCTGTATGTGATGTAGAACTTTTGCTGCAAGTTTCGATGCTAAATCGCTTCGAATTTGTAAGCTTTCTCTTTCATTTTGTTAGATCTTAAATATGAAACTGTGTACATAACAGCAGTCTGTTGTCATGAATAAAGATACATCGGTCACCTGAATCTCCTGGTGATCATCTTCATGTTCTGTACACAGTGCAGAAGTGCCAGTAGAAAGCCTCTTCACTGGAAGCAGATCCTGCTCCCCAACTGAGGAATTGAGCTTAAGAACCAATGCAGAACTTGTAGAAAATCTGATGGAATAAGAGAAGGATAACATGGTAACATTTTTCCCCAAATAATTACCATGTTTGTTTCTGTAAAGTTCAGGTTAACAATTTGATGAAATGTTTTATTAAGGTTAATGTAAAGTCACCATAGTCCCACAGGACCACAGACCCGTGCTCTCTTTAGGGAGAGAGATACTTGGTGGTAGGTTAACTTGAAAATCACCATGCCTCAGGCAAGAGGAGAAGTTGAGAAGGACAGTCCTTCATGGTAACCCATGTTGTTGACGTCACTCTGCATTGCAAATCAACTGTCCAGTTAACTGAGCACACTGATATCTAATTTAATATTAGAGCCATAGAGTCAGAATTTTTACAGTTTTTGAAAATGGCACTTCAGCCCATTGTGTCCCTGCTGTTCATATTGCACCCCCTCTATTCTAATCCCATTTTTTTTTAGCACTTGGCCTGTACCTTTGTATGCTATGATGTTTCAAGTACACATCTAAATGTCTTGAGGATTCCTGCCTCTAACACACATTAGGTAGTGAGTTATAGATACTCATTACCTTCTGGGTGAAAAGTTTTTTTTTCCCCTTTGATTCCCCCTGTAACCCTCCTGTTCATTACTTTAAACATAAGACCATAAGACATAGGAGTGGAAGTAAGGCCATTTGGCCCATCGAGTCCTCTCTGCCATTTAATTATGGCTGATGGGCATTTCAACTCCACTTACCTGAACTCTTCACTTAACCTGTGCTCCCTGGTTATTGACCTCTGTACATAGGGTAGATAAGAGGAAACTTTTCCACTATCTCTGACCTTCATAACTTTGCACATCTCAATCTAATTCCCCCTAACCCTTCTGCTGTTAAGAAAATAACCCAACCCTTTCCAATCGTTCTTCATAGCACAATCACTCCAGCCCTGGTGAATCTCCTCTGCCCCTCTCTCGTGAAATCATATCCTTTGTGTAGTATTGTGACAAAACCTGGCCTACCTCACATTATTTACAGTTCCACAATCACCTCTCTGTTCTTGCATTCAGTATCTTGACTAATGAAGACAAGTGTCCCAAATGCCTTTGTAATCACTTTATTTACCTATCCTGCTGCTTTCAAGAAGCTGTGAACATGCACACCAAGGTCCTTCTCTACTTCCTAGGAATCCTCTAGGAGAAAGTGAGGACTGCAGATGCTGGAGATCAGAGCTGAAAATGTGTTGCTGGAAAAGCGCAGCAGGTCAGGCAGCATCCAAGGAGCAGGAGATTCGACGTTTCGGGTATGAGCCCTTCTGCAAGAAGCCCTCCTTCCTGCAGAAGGGCTCATATCCGAAACGTCGATTCTCCTGCTCCTTGGATGCTGCCTGACCTGCTGCGCTTTTCCAGCAACACATTTTCAGCTTCCTAGGAATCCTGCCTTGCCTTTTGGTCCTCCAGAAATGGATGACCTCTGATTTGTCAGGATTAACTTCCAGTTGCTGCTATTCAGCCCATCTGACCAGTAGACTGTAAGTAATTTGTGGAGTTCTTTTTCACGGGCAAAAGCTAATTAGAAATTGCATGAGGAGATTTCCAATGCACTCAACATAAAATATAAAAAAGTACCTTCGATGTCATAACCAAAGATGTATTACTGAGATAAATACAAATAAATCAACATAGATCAATGGCATGATCTAGAATTTTTAAAATTATGATAGAATTTATAAGGGAGGTAGATTTTGGTATAGTTCTGGGAGTTTAAAGCCAGTATAACTGAAAGCAGTCCCAGGGACAATGGAGGTGATGACGCAAAAGTTGCCAAACTCCGGATACGCGCATACACTAACATATGTGGATGAATCTTGTTATAGAGCTGCGCTGGGATAAGACAATGAAGGAATTTGGAAGTCAGGACGAGAGCTGTGGAAGATGAGTTTAAGTTTTGAGGCCAGGTTCAGTAGATAATTGATTGACTAAAGAGCCCAAGTGTTTCGAGAGTAGAAAGGAAAGTAGAGTTGAGGCTGCAATCAGATGAGATATGGAGCAAACTGCCAGAGAAAGTGATAAAGATGGGTATAATTACAAAAGGTTTAAAGGGATATGGATTAAACACAGGCAAATGGAACAGGTTCAGTTTGAGAAACCTGATTAATGTGAACACGTTGGATCAAAGACTCTGTTTTTGTGCTGTATGACTCTACCAGGCTTGAGAGGCTGAATGGGCTAATCCTGCGCCCAGTTTGTATATACATTGACAATGGTTATCACAGGTGAGATTAACCCTGGGGCATTACAGGAAACAAAGGTGATATTTTGGGTGACTTTGAGTTTATCCATGATGGACCTTGGAGGCTGATAGTATCGATGTCAGAGCAGCTAATCCTGAAATTACTTAAAGAAATGAATGATGGTTTCAGCAGAGTTCCCTATGCAATTGACATGAAAGTACGTGGTTTAAATGGTGTGAGATGCAGGGTCACGTGTTTGTGAAATTGCACACAACTTCAAAAGGCAATTGAAAAGGAAAGTAGAATTAATTTTAGGTGCAGTGTTTTTGCTCAGATATCATAGCCATGGCAAAATACATTGCCTAAGTTGGAGACAGTTCCATCTGTTAACTGTTAACCAAGCTGTCACAGTGTAATTGGAAGTAAACCATTTATGAATTTGCTATGTGGGAACGAGTTCATAATGAGTTATGGCACAATGAAGAATCTATATCTCATCAACTGTTAGGTCATCGTGTTAGTTCATGACAATTCATTGTCAGAATTTGATAAACTTTTTTTTTCTTTTAAGGAGCTCAGTCTTAGGAAGAAGGGCTTGGAGTGTTTGGTCTCAATTTTGAAGTGTATGGTGGAATGGAGTAAGGATCTATACGTGAATCCAAACTCTCAGACTAGCCTTGGTAAGATATTTTGACTTTATTCTGATAGTAGGTTTATAACTTGTGTTTTAATGTTTTATTTCCATTTGAAATGAATTGATAGAAGATATTGGACTAACCTATTGCAAGAAATATTATAAAAATACAAGCTAGATACTGTATTACTGGAATTTTATACACTAAATTTGTGTGAATTTTTAAGCTAAATCCTGAATTATGCTTTTGCCTTTATATTAAATCTGCAATGCATTTTTTTGAATGTTGCAGCCTTTCAAAAAATTGTCTACAGACAAGGAAGCAGAAGGCATATATATAAAAACCTCAGTGAGTTGTTGCAGCTCACCTTGCCTATGTTGTACACAGCTGACTGTGTCAGTGGTTGAGGTAGTGAATGTTTATGGTGGTTGATTGAGTCTCATTCAAAGGGTTACTTTTTGTGGATGTTGGAGATGCACTCATCCAGGCATTCGGAAAGTATTCCATCATACTACTGACATTTACCTTGTAGATGGTGCACAGACTTGTGAAGCCAGTAGCTGAGTTACTCGCAGGATTCCTAGCTTCTGACCTCTTCTTGAAGCTACAGTATTCATTTGGCTCTCCAGTAACATATCTGATCAGTTGTTCAAATTTCACCTCCCCCACCGTCCCAAAAGGTTTAGAATAGAGATTTAGTGATATAGTTAGGTTCTCTCTTGTTGGAGATGGTCCTTACCTGGCACCTTTGTCGCATGGATATTATCTATCACTTGCACTCTGGAATTCTGTCATTAACCCCCTTCAACCTTCTGTTCACTTTTAAGATCCTTCTACCCCTTTAATTAGCTACCCAAGCACCATCTTCAACTTGGAATCCATTTTGCTGTATTCTGATTTGACTTGTTATTCCCTGTACTGTTTCTAACTTTTCCCAATGACAAATAATAGATTACATACGTTCTGCCTCTGCAATGACACCTTACTGAGATGTAAACCATTAGGTGTGGGGAACTAGTTGACTTTTGCTCCCATTGGTTTCCTCATATTTCTCTGTCTCGAGATTAAGTTCTTCCCTCCAGCCTTTGCTTACCCATTATTATTAGGATGCTTTTAGTGTCTTCTTCCATGAAGATAAAATGCTTATTCAAACCTCTCATTCCTATTTGCCGTTATCCATTCCCCAATTTCATCTAAGGGGCCAACATTTATTTCAGCTACTACTTTTAGTACTCATGGAAGCTCTTATAATTTGTTTGTACATTTGTTTGTTCATTCTCATTCTAATTTTTCAAAGTTATCTTTACTGATTTCTTATATTATTGTAATCTTCATGCCTAAGGCTAATTTTCTCAGCTTTTTATGCCTTTTCTTTCACTTCAATACAATCCTGAGCTGCTTAGTTAAGTAGTGTCGGGTCCTTGCTTTTCACCATCATTTTCTCAATGGGAAATAAATGCTAAAGGCACTATATAAATTCAGGTGTTTAAATGCAGAGTTCACTAAGGTTGTTGGGTTGGAAGAAGTGACAGTTGTAAAAGGTGTGAGGCTATGGAGGGATCTGAATATTGGATAAGAATTCTAAAATGGAGGCATTTATGGACTGGGTCCCAATGTAGATCGATGAGTGTAGAATGATCAAGACTTCAGTGTTATAACACCAAACATTTTCCACATAGGTACCTACTTTCCTCTCTTTTGAAAAATATTTTGACATTCATATATCGTTATTGTCAACAATGTTAGTAGAATGTGTTGGTGTGATCAATCATGGAATCATGGAAATCTTTTGTACACATATCTGTTGGGGAAACTGAAATTATTACACTTATGGTCTGTATAAAAGAATTCTTGTGTCTTTGGAGAAAGAACGTTTTTGTATTTCTCAAGATATCAGTGCCTGATGTTTCTTAATTAGAGCTGCAGTTTTATAAAGATTAAATTGCAGGCTTTTTTGGGATGAATCAAAAGAAAATGTATAATTTGTGATTTCTCACTTTTTAAAAAGCATTTTGCTGCACTAAATGGATTGCTAATTGAAATTGATGTTATTTAAAAATAGATAGTTCTAGGGTAAAATTTGGATTTCTAGATTGGAAGCAGTCAGCTTCCAAATGTTATTAAGAATGCAGCCTTGACCAATTTTTTAAAAATTTGATTTACTATTATCACATGTACCTAGGTGTAGTGAAAAGTGACATCTGTATTTAGTAGAGTCAGCAAAATCTACTGTCATTAAAACCTGATCCAGACCATACTGAATGAGAAGGCAGTATCTAGCACTTGTTTGATATTTTAGAGCTGTTAAATCTTCAATGGTGGTTATTAGTTTTCATCTTTCATTATAACCCTTTAGAAATTCTTAATGAACTATTCTTTCATATGCTTCTTTTGCCTTGCTGTTGAATGGAATTAAATTGTTCACTTAAACCAAGCTAATTTGTTCTGTGAATTCAAGTGAGCAAAAATTACTGAAAATCTTAAGAATAACATTTTTCTTTTCAACTTGTCTGGAATTTGCAGCAGTAATAACATGAGTTGATAAACTCAACATTATGCTGTTATTATTGGGTAAACCAGATGGCAGCTTCTGGCCTCTGCACATGCACAGTTAAAGGTGGAAACCTGGAACTTGCTGTCATTGAAACCATGCTCTATCACAGGCTGCCATGTTGCTGTCTTTGCCAGTGGATTCATCAAAGGGATTTCAAGCATGCTATGAGCTGATAATTGTCAACTTTTTATTGCACTGAGGAAAATTGAAAACTTTAGCCTGTTCAATTAGTAACTTTTTTTCAAAATGCAAGGTACGTCCTAATTAATGCTGAGCAACCTCTCTGGTCCTGAAGTATTAGTTTGAAATATGGAGACTCATTCCTTCAGAAGGAAATTAATTATTGGAGGTTTTATGTTATTGCTTAAAGCTTGTACAGTTACATTAATTTTCTCCCTTCATCCCATTTCTGTGGCCCAGTTTTCGCTTTCATTTTCTGTTCAATTGCTTAAATGTAAGTTATGTTTTTTAGTTTTTGCTCCCTTCACTTTTTGCGAAGTCCTTTTCATCTGACCAGTTGATCAACCTCCCTGCTGCTTGTCATTTTCACCAATACCCTGCACAGTGCCCCAATTTAAAACTGAAGCTTGAAAACAGGAAGTTCATCCTTTAAAATAAAACAAAGAACTGTGGATGCTGGAGATCAGAAATGAAAACAGAAATTGCTGACCAAGCTCAGCAGATCTGGCAGCATCTGGGGAGAGAAAACAGAATTAATGTTTCGAGTCCCGTGACTCCTCATCAGCCCTTTTTTCTGAAGTGTTACAGGATCACAACTGTGCAGTGAGTAGAAGCTGGCCTTTCACTTATGGAACCTAGCTGAGAAGGTCCAATATGAAATAGCTCCAGTCGGTTTCAGAAAGGTTTATGCTGACAATAAATTCTCAGAACAAAACTGCCTTAACTTGTTAATGATAAATATCTGATGTACAAGTTCTGTTGGGAAAGTGTAATTTCTAAAATGAAAGAGTTTATTTACAGATTGTGTGTTTTCTGAATTCTCTACTCTTCCCAAGTTTCTTCAGCATTTCAATGCAAGCCTTTTTTCCTTTCACCTTGCTCAAATAAAAACAGAAGGTTGTGAGTAAATATGTAATCTGTTCCAATTTAAGAATTTGGTGTGAATTTTACCACTGTTTGGTTTTTTTGTGTACTTTCATACCTACTAATGACTTGTTATAAGAGTAATCAATTATTTTGAGTTTGTATTTTTCTCTTGAAGAACCTTTCTGAAGAGGCAAACTTGTATAGTGTAGTGGCAGATTATTCAGAATTTCCACAACATGTTAACCTGGTAACTGCAAGTTAAAACTGATTATTCACACCATCTGCAATGTTTTTAGCATCTCTGTTCTTTAAGTTTGGAAGATTGACTCAACTTAAATATTCTTGAAGTACCTCAGCATGTCATGTGTTTGTTTGGTGGCATATAATTTTAAATAAACCTCTGAACAAGAGTTAAATCAAACTCAAAATGTTGACTCTTTCTGTCTTCTCAGATGCTGCCAGACCTGCTGAGTTTCTCCAGCATTTGCTGTTTTCATTTCAGATTTTCAGTACCTGCAGTATTCTATTTTTATTTTTGTAAGAAACCCCGGGGTGATTGCACAATAATATTTTCCTCATAACTTCTCGATTCATTTTTGAGCTACTGACTGAAGCATGTTGAAATATTGAATGCTTCCTACTTGACTTTTTTTCCAGCAAGTCTCTGAATTGACGATACATTTAATCTCCGAGAAAAAGGAATGATAATATTTCATTTCTCCTTCCAGAATCAGATTATAGATTCGAATTGAAATCACGCATAGACCATATATCTCTTACAGTGCTCCATACGAAAACACGAGTATTTCACATTAACAATCATAGTCAATCAGCAGGGAAGCAGAACCTTCAGTCCAAATAGTCCATACCAACCATGTTTCCAAACTAAATTCATCTGAAGGGCCTGTACTGCGCTGTAATGTTCTATGTTCTATCCCACTTACATGTGATTGGCCCAAATCCCTCCATAACTTTCCTATTCATCTACTTATCCATATGTCTTTTAAATATGGTAACTGCATCCACCATTTCCTTCAGCAGTTCATTCCACATATAGACCATTTTCAGCTTAAAAAAAAGTTGCCCCTCATTTCCTTTTCATAACTTCCTCCTCGCACCTTAAAAATATGCTTTCCGGTTTTGAACTCCCACCCAAGGGAAAAGATTCTTGCTATATACCTTATCCGTGCCACTTATAATTTTATAAAGCTCTGTAAGATTACCCCTCAACCTCCTGCGCTCCAGTGAGAAATGTCCAAGCCTAGCTAGCCTGTTTTTAATAACTCGTACCCTTCACTCCCGAAAACATCTTGGTACATCTTTTCTGAATCCCCTCAAATATTAATAATATCCTTCCTGTAGCAAGGCGACCAGAACTACACACACTACTCCAGAAGAGTCCTCACCAACATCCTGTACAACTTCAATATGACATCCCAACTCCTATAATAAAAGGTCTGTTTCAATGAAGGCAAGCGTGCTAAATGCCTTCTTAACCATCCTATCTGAGGAGCAAGAGAGTCGATGTTTCAGGCATAACTCTGATGAAAGGTTATGCCCAAAACAGGGTTATGCCTGAAACATCAACTCTCTTGCTCCTCAGATGCTGCCTTTTCCACTGCCACATTTTATCAGCTCTGACTTCTCCAACATCTGCAGTCCTCACTATTTCCTAACCACCCTCTCTACCTGTACCACAAATTTCAAAGAATTAAGTACCTGAACCTCTAGATCCTGTGACTGAAACAAATTCTTCCTCATCTCAGTTCTAAAAGGTCATCCCTTCACTTGAGGTTGTGCCCTTGGGTCCTTGTCTCTCCTAAAAGTGCATACATCATCTTGATTCAGGATTAGTGGTGCTGGAAGAGCACAGCAGTTCAGGCAGCATCCATAGTGCAACGAAATCGACGTTTCGGGCAAAAGCCCTTCATCAGGAATAAAGGGCTGATGAAGGGCTTTTGCCCGAAACGTCGATTTCGCTGCACTTTGGATGCTGCCTGAACTGCTGTGCTCTTCCAGCACCACTAATCCAGAATCTGGTTTCCAGCATCTGCAGTCATTGTTTTTATCTACATCATCTTCATGTCCACTCTGTTCAGGTCTGTCAGTATTTAATAAGTTTTAATGAGATCCCCCCCTCCCCCCGCATTCGTCTAAAATTCATTGAATACTGATTGAGTCCTCAACAGCTCCTCATGACAAGTTCTTCATCCCCAGGATTATTCTTGTGAACCTTTTCTGAACCTCCTCCAATGCCAACATATCCTTCCTCGGATAGAAGGCCTAAAACTGCTCACAATATTCAAAATGCAGTCTGACCAGAGCCTTGTACAACCTCAGCAATACCTCCCTGCTGTGCTGTACTCGTCTTCTCAAAATAAACGCTAACATTGTATTTGCCTTGCTAACTGCCAGCTTGAGCGAATCTTGAACTCAGCCTCTCAAGTCCCTTTGTGCTTGAGATTTTCAAAGCGTTTCCCTATTTAGACAATACTCTATGCCTCTATTCTTCCTACCAAAGTCATAACATCATATGTATTCTATCTGCTGCTACTTTGCTCTCTCTCTCGCCTGTCCAGTTCCTCTGTGACCCCTCCACTTCCTCAACACCCAACTGCGTTTTTACCTAGCTTTGTGTCAGTTGCAAACTTAGCAACAATGCTCTCAGTTTCTTCGTCCAGATCGTTAATATATGATATGAATAGTTGTGGTCCTATCACTGACCCTTGTGGAACTCCGAGTCACTGCTGCCACCCTGAGAAAGTCCCCTTTATTCCCACTCTCTGCATTCTGTCAGTCAGCCAATCCATTATCCATGCCAGTGCCTTGTCCCTACCACATGAGCTCTTATTTAGCAGCCTTAATCAGGCCTTCTGCAATGCAAGTAAATCGCATCTACTGGGTCTCCTTTGTCAAACTTGATTGTTACTACCTCAAAGAATTCTAACAGATTTGTCTGGCATGACCTCCCCTCGATCAAGCTGTGCAGATTTAGCCCTATTTTTACCATGCACTTCCAAGTACTCTGCAATCTCATCCTTAATAATGGACTCAAAAATCTTAAGAGCAACTGAAGTCAGGCTGATCAATTTATAATTTCCTGTTTGTACCTTCCTCTTTCTTAAGGAGGCTTGTTATATTATCCATTTTCCTATCCTCTGGGACCCTCCCTAGCTCCATTGATTTCCAAATGATCACCACTAATGACTCTAAAATCTCCTTAGCTATCTCATTCAGAACTCTTGAGGTGTGGTCCATCCGGTCCAGATGATTCATTCACTTTCAGGCCTTTCAGCTTCCCCAGCGCCTTCTCATTAGTGTTGGTCATAATATTCACCTCTTGCCCCCTGATTCTGTTCAAGTTCTGGTATGCTACTGGTGTCTTCCATTGTGAAGACTGATGCAAAATACCTATTCAACTCCTCTGCCATTTCTTTGTTCCTCATCATTGCTTCTCCAGCCTTATTTTCCAGTAGTCTAAGGTACATTTTTGCCCTTCTTGCTTTTTATATCACTTTAAAAAACTCTTGAAATCTTCCTTTAGATTACTACCTTATCGTCATTTAATCATCTTGTCTTCTCTGTTATTTCCCTGTTGGCCTCTGCTGGTTTTTTAAAGATTTTCCAACTTTCTGGCTTCCCAATGGTCTTCATCACGTTGCATTTTCTTGTGCTCTAATGCTGTTGCTGACTTCCCTTGTCAGTTTTGTCCTCCCTTAGTATGCTGCTGCTTCCTTGGGATGAGTATCTGCTGTCCTCCTAAATTATCACTTGAAACATCTTCTGTGCTGGGCTCCCCTTGCAAACAATTTTGGTCAGCTCCTCCCTTATGTCAAGCTGAAAATGTGTTGCTGGTTAAAGCACAGCAGGTTAGGCAGCATCCAAGGAACAGGAAATTCGACGTTTCGGGCCAGAGCCCTTCATCAGGAATGGGGAGAATGTGCCAGGCAGGCTAAGATAAAAGGTAGGGAGGAGGGACTTGGGGGAGGGGTGATGGAGATGTGATAGGTGGAAGGAGGTCAAGGTGAGGGTGATAGGTTGGAGTGGGGTGGGGGCGGAGAGGTCAGGAAGAAGATTGCAGGTTAGGAGGGCGGTGCTGAGTTGAGGGAACCGACTGTGACAAGGTGGGGGGAGGGGAAATGAGGAAACTGGAGAAATCTGAGTTCATTCCTTGTGGTTGAAGGGTTCCCAGGCAGAAGATGAGGCGCTCCTCCTCCAGCCGTCGTGTTGTTATGTTCTGCCAGTGGAGGAGTCCAAGGACCTGCATGTCCTTGGTGGAGTGGGAGGGAGAGTTAAAGTGTTGAGCCACGGGGTGGTTGGGTTGGTTGGTCCGGGCGTCCCAGAGGTGTTCTCTGAAGCGTTCCGCAAGTAGGCGGCCCGTCTTCCCAATGTAGAGGAGGCCACATCGGGTGCAGCGGATGCAATAGATGATGTGTGTGGAGGTGCAGGTGAACTTGTGGCGGATATGGAAGGATCCCTTGGGGCCTTAGAGGGAAGTGAGGGAGGAGGTGTGGGCACAAGTTTTACATTTCCTGCGGTTGCAGGGGAAGGTGCCGGGAGTGGAGGTTGGGTTGGTGGGGGGTGTGGACCTGACGAGGGAGTCACGAAGGGAGTGGTCTTTGCGGAACGCTGATAGGGGAGGGGAGGGAAATATATCCCTGGTGGTGGGGTCCGTTTGGAGGTGGCGGAAATGACGGCGGATGATACGTTGTATGCGGAGGTTGGTGGGGTGGTAGGTGAGAACCAGTGGGGTTCTGTCTTGGTGGCGGTTGGAGGAGCGGGGCTCAAGGGCGGAGGAGCGGGAAGTGGAGGAGATGCGGTGGAGGGCATCGTCGATCACGTCTGGGGGGAATCTGCGGTCCTTGAAGAAGGAGGCCATCTGGGCTGTACGGTATTGGAACTGGACCTCTCCGTCCCCACCCCACTCCAACCTATCACCCTCACCTTGACCTCCTTCCACTTATCACATCTCCATCGCTCCTCCCTACCTTTTATCTTAGCCTGCCTGGCACATTCTCCTCATTCCTGATGAAGGGCTCTGGCCCGAAACGTCGAATTTCCTGTTCCTTGGATGCTGCCTAACCTTCTGTGCTTTAACCAGCAACACATTTTCAGCTCTGATCTCCAGCATCTGCAGACCTCACTTTTTACTCCTCCCTTACGTCTTCATAGTTACTTCTACTCAACTGTTAGATCCAATTCCAGCTTCTCCTTTTTAAACTGCAGGGTGGATTTTATAGTGTTGTGATCACTGTCCCCAAAGATTCCTTCATCTTCAGCTACTGAATCAAGTCCACCTCATAACAACTCACCAGATTCAGAATTGCTGTTCTGTTGAGGGCTCTGCCACAAGCTATTCCAAAAAGCCATCTCGTAGACATTCCACAAATTTATTTTCTTGGAATTTTCTACCAACCTGATTTTCCCAGTCCACCTGCATATGGAATTCCCCCAAGATTATTGAAATAGTGCCTTTCTTACATGATTTTTCTGTCTCTCGATTTATTTTCTGCGCCATATCCTGACCACTGCTAGTGGGCCTGTATGTAATAGGAGAAAGTGAGGACTACAGATGCTGGAGACCAGAGTTGAAAAGTGTGGTGCTGGAAAAGCGCAGCAGGCCAGGCAGCATCCGAGGAGCAAGAGAAGCTTCTTCAAGGTAGGCATCCTTGGAGCTTCTTCCTGAAGAAGGGCTTAAGCCCGAAACGTCGATTCTCCTGCTCCTCGGATGCTGCCTGGCCTGTATGTAATTCCCATCGGAGTCCTTTTTTTACTTTATCGTTCCTCAAGTTGACACATACAGGTTCTACGCCTTCGGGCCCTATATCACTTCTTGCTGTCGATTTGATTTCATTTATTACTATCAAGGGATACCTGGCCCCTTTGCCCATCTGCCTGACCTTTCGATAAGATATGTATCTTTGGCTGTTTAGTTCCCAGTCCTGATCGCCTTGCAGCTACGTTTCTGTGATGCCCACAATAGTATATGTGCCATTTTCTGTCTGCTCTACCAGCTCGTTTACCTTGTTTTGTAAACTGCATGCATTTAAATACAGCACCCAAGTCCTGTGTGAACCGCCGCCACCACCTAGTTGTTCCCTTCTCTGCTGTGTCTGACTCCTGATCCTTTCTATTTAAAAAGAAATCAGATCAACAGTAGTAACCCAAATAGCCCATATCCTATAGAATAGATGGGCTGTACTGCATTTTGTATCAAGTCAACTCTCATAATCTTGTACTTGTTTTTAATTAAGTGATTTCTAATGTCTCTTTTATGGATATAGGCCAAGAAAAGACTTCAGAACAAGACAACAATGAAAATAAGTACCCTGACACAATAAATCGATATGGGAGCATCAATTCCTTGGATTCCACAGCATCTTCAGGGATTGGCAGCTATAGCACTCAGACATCTGGCGCAGACAACCCAGAACAATATGAGGTTTTGAAGCAGCAGAAAGAAATCATAGAACAAGGAATTGAACTGTAAGTCAGAATCCTCAAAAAACAAGTATTTAAAGTGTTATTAGTGGACTTGGAAGTTAAAACAAATGTACTTAGTTGAAACAATATTCCAGTTACTTTGTAGGGAATTAGAAAACTTGCTCCACTGTTGAATAATTTAGGTAATATAAATTGCATCATCAGCGACTGGGGCATATATGATTTAAGGAACTGTTCCTCATGGTATTATCGCTGGACTGTTAATCCAGAGACCCTGTTAATGTTCTGGGATCCCGAGTTCAAATCTCACCACGGCAGATGGTGGAATTTGAATTCAATAGAAGTGCAGAATTAAGAGTCTAATGATGACCATGAAACCATTGCTGATTGCCCAAAAAAAAAACCTATCTGGTTTACTAATGCCTTTTAGGGAGAGAAACTACGATCCTTACTTAGTCTGGTTGACATGTGACTCCAGACCCTCAGCAATGTGTTTGACTCTTAACCTGCCCTCTGGGATGGGCAACAGTTGCTGGCCTAGCCAGTGAAACCCTCATCCCATGAATGCAAAAGCAATGTTTTGAATACTTGTATTACTTTTACATTCCCTTGTGCAGATATTGGATGAAGCTGGTTGGCTGGCTTCCTGTACTCTAAGAACAAATGGCATCTGTGCTCCCTTCATATGGACCCAATGGTGTTAGATACAGGGTCAAATATTCTTCAGACCATTGTCATTAAAGACCAACTGTGCCCAAATATGAATGCAGATCATTTGCAATGATGATTTTCAAGCCAACTATTAAAGTTGGCACCATTTCCACACCAGAGGCTACTAGTGTCTTATTAGCATCTTGGTATTCTAGTGTCACAAAAATGTATTTGTAGTGTTATTTAATTTGTGAAGCAAGCTAAGCAGTCTTAAAATGGGCGCAAAGTGTCTTGTAAAATAGATCCCAGAAATCTCATACCTACCCGAGTGACTTCAGCTGCTCTTAAGACAACTATGGCAACGAGAAACTGCAAGAGTCCTTTTAAAATTCAAGGAACATTTCTGAGAATGGAGAGAAATTAATTGACAGTGGCTTCCCTGAGTAGTCTTCTCTTTCTTACCAAAACCCGTACAGAATAAGAGCCATCACACTACAGGCTCAGACAGTTAAGGAGTTAATTACCTCAACTTAATGACCATGCTCTGGCATCTGTACTGTAGACCTGGCTTACGTCAGGACCTAATATGAAAGCGAAATTTGCCACTTCAGGATAGCAGTTATTTTTAATTTTTGAACTGTTGTAAAATCTGGCTGTGAAAAGTAATTTTATGCAAATGTATTGAAGAGATTACAATTCACAGAATCATAGAATTATTACAGTCCATTTGAACCATCATGCTGGATCAGCTCGAAGATCTAGCTCCCATCCCCAACCTTTTTACTATATCCCTGCATACCATTACTATCCAAAAAAATCCAGTGCCCTCTTGAATGCCTCAATTAAACTTGCATCCTCCACATTTCCAGGCAGTGCATTTCAATACCCCAACAACTTGCCGTGTGCAAAAGTTCTTCTCACATCATCCTTGCTTCATGTGCACATCACACTAAATGTATTCCCCCTCATTCTTGTTTCTTTTATAAATGGAAACAGCTTCATCCTACCTATATTCTGTCCAGCTAGTTCATGATTTTGAAAACCTCAACCAGATCTCCTCCCAACATTCTTCTCTGCAAGGAGAGCAGTCCCAACTTTTTCAGTCCTTCTTCATAACTGGATTTTCTGTACTTGGATCCATTCTTGCAAATTGCTTCTGCATTCTCCCCATTTGCAAATTGTCTATGATATGGCACCAACAACTGTCTGCAATACTTCAGCTAAGGTCTAACAAGTGTCTTGTACAAGTTCAACACCACCTCCTTGCTCCCATGCTCTATACCTCTATTAATCAAGCCAAGAACACCATCTGTTCGATTTAGTACACTCTGTATCTATCCTGCCACCTTCAATGTATACAAATATACACCCAAGTCCCTCTACTCCTGCCTTGAGAATTGTACCCTCCATTTTGACTTTGACAGTGCTTTCCAAACCCATGACTGTTATCACCGAGGACAACAGCTAAGATATGTGGCATGTCCTGTTCCAAGCTACTCACCATCTAAACTCAGAAATATAGTGCTGTTCCTTCGGTGTCACTGGGTCAAAATCCTGGGACCGCGTTCCTAACAGCATTGTAGGTCTTCCTACATTGTGGACTGGAGTGGTTTAAGGCAGCTCACCGCCACTGCTTCAGGGTAACTAGGGCCATGTAATAAACCCTGGTCCAGCCAGCAGTCCACACATCCTATAAATGAAAAAGGAATTAATGTCTTGAACCAGGTTTCTAAGTGTTAAATACTGGATTCAAAGCAGAAGAAAGAGGTCTTTGCATATTCTCAGATCTATTCTACTTATTTCACCTGTGGGAGCACCCTCCAAATATTCGATCAGCAGAAGTCATTTGACTTTCTTAACCCCTTCATTTTAGAAGAATCTTCAAGCAAGCGATGACTGTAGTGACTGTAGAAACTGATCTAATTTTCATATCTAACTTCCACCTTTCCTTGCATTAAATATTATGCATTTTAGCCAATAGCTTTATCATTTTTACTTCATAAACCTTTACTAATTGCCACTTGCTTAACTAATCTTTTAATCATGTTTGAAGTTAATGTGTTAAATTGTAAAGCTGTGTAACTGATTTATTTTTAACCACTCAAGATTCAGAGGTCTAAATACAAACTTATATAATTTAATAGCTTACACGGCACTCTGAAGACCTGCTTGGTGTGTAATTGTGACAACCTAGGCTGTCTAGCACTTCAGTGTGTATTCTGCAGGTGGAGAAATTGTCAGAATATATTAGGCTTGCGTTGAGTGGATTGAAGCTAACTGTCAGTTCAGACATAGATATGGAAAGCTTTTACCACTGCCTGCACAAGAGATTGATGTTTTTTTTTCTATTGTCTCATACTTACCTGTAGTTATTTGATTAAATAATAAACATGAAATAATGTTTATCAATTAAGCAGTCAATCGCCTAAGTGCTGAGAAATTGAAACAGCCTTTTCTTTAAAATACAGATTTAACAAGAAACCAAAAAGAGGGCTACAGTATCTGCAGGAGCAAGGAATGCTTGGGACTACACCTGATGATATTGCTCAATTTCTACATCAAGAAGAACGATTAGACACAGTAAGCAGTTAAACGTTCACAGTTTTCATAAGGAAAGTCGATAAAACTATTGAGTGTCTTCACAATGTTCCCATTTATTGCACTTTTTAAAACAAATTGTACTTTTACATTGAGCAGTTTTCCAAAGATGTACTATATTTCTCCAATGAGTTGAAGATAGCACACATCTCCTGCAGTGGACTAAAAGTTACAAGATTAAAGTTGCTTTTTTAACATACGCTTGGACTCAGGCCAATGACTAACATTCTTTTGAATCAAAAGAATTTGCAAAAATAGGATACAATGGTCAAGTGCAGAGAAAAACCCTTCAACCCTTATTGCTTGTTTTGGTCTTTAATGGAAAAAATATGATTTGTCTTATTCATCCTTCATAGCGTGACAAGTTATATGGCCTTTAAACATTTGTCCAGTGCCCTTTTGAAATGTTTACTAGTAGCCCTTAACTATCAGTTTACATTTAATAAAATCTTAACTTTGCAAATATTCAGCAGTTATCCTCCTGTGTTGCTGAGCGAGTCATCTCAGTCATAGTTTGTCTTGGAAAAGCTGTCTGTATTTCACCATTCAAAATTACTTTCTGATCATTGCTTCCACAGAACTGAGAGCTAAAATCTATTTTTTCTCCACTTTCGTATCCAAATTCCCAAATAACAATATGCGACAAACCTGCATCACGGTATTCCATTTAGAACATAGAACATTACAGCGCAGTACAGGCAATTTGGCCCTCGACGTTGCGCCAATCTGAAGCCCATCTAACCTACACTATTCCATTATCATCCATACGTCTATCCAGTGACCATTTAAATGCCCATAAAGTTGGCAAGTCTTCTATTGTTGCAGGAAGGGCGTTTACTACTCTCTGAGTAAAGAAACTACCTCTGACATCTGTCCTATATCTATCACCACTCAATTTAAAGCTATGTCCCCTCGTGCTAGCCATCATCATCCAAGGAAAAGAGCTCTCACTGTCCATCCAGTTTAACCCTCTGATTATCTTATATGTCTCAATTAAGTCACCTCTCAACATTCTTCTCTCTTATGAAAACAGTCTCGTCCCTCAGCCTTTCCTCATAAGATCTTCCCTCCATTCCAGGCAACATCCTGGTAAATCTCCTCTGCACCCTTTCCAAAGCTTCCACATCCTTCCTATAATGTTGCAACCTGAACTGTACGCAATACTCCAAGTGCGGCTGCACCAGAGTTTTGTCCAGCTGCAACATGACCTCATAGCTCCAACTCGAAACCTCTACCAATAAAAGCTAACATGCTGTATGCCTCTTGACAACCCGATCAACCTGGGTGACAACTTTCAGGGATCTATGCACATGGACCCTGAGATCTCTCTGCTCATCCACACTACCAAGAAACTTACCATTAGCCCAGGACTTTGCATTCCTGTTACTCCTTCCAAAGTGAATCACCTCTCACTTTTCTGCATTAAACTCCATTTGCCACCTCTCAGCTCAACTCTGCAGCTTATCTATGTCTTTCTGTAACCTGCAACATCCTTCCGCACTTTCCACAACTCCACCGATTTTTGTGTCATCCGCAAATTTACTAACCCATCCTTCCACTCCCTCATCCAGGTCAATTATTAAAAATGATAAAACAGCAGTGGCCCCAAATCAGACCCTTGCGGCACATCACTAGTAACTGAACTCCAGGGTGAATATTTCCCATCAACCACAAATAACCCTCAGTCCCATCCCTCTGTATTTTCTGCAAGGTTTTGTAAGTAGAATGCACCATCCTAAAAAAATGAATATTAAAAGCATCTCCTGAATAATGCAAATAGAGGTGAAAAGAAGGCAGGAATTCAAAACAATTATGATCACTGAAGAAAACTATTGGAACTAAAGGCTCACAGATTTCCTGGACCTGATGGTTTGCATCCTTAGGGTCTTATGAGTAGCTGTAATAATAGGAAGTATGTTGGTTGTGATCTTCCAGTGCTCACTAAAATCAAAGTCAATGAGAACTGGGGGAAACCTTTTCACTGTCTGTAGTAATGCAAGGACCTGCCTTAATGTTAAAGAGGTCACTCTCATTCACCTCACCTCTCAAATTTAGCTCTTTCTCCATTATTGGATCTAGCTTTAACTTGGATCTGAAGCTATCATCCTGGCAAAACTGAGCATTGGCAAGCATCATATTTGTCTGTAACTGCCTCAATAAATAGCAATGTCACTGGCATCAGTGAGAGTAGGCTGATAGGGCAAAAATTGCTTGGATTAGATTTAAAATGTTTCTTGGAGGCTGGGTGATTTTCTATTTTGTTGAGTAGGTCACTGTGTTGCAGCGTTGATGCAGGTGCAGCTAGTAATGGAATACAGTTCTGTACCCACAACGTAGTTAAGGTTCACAGTTCAAATTGAAGGTACTTTCAAAGTGGCAGAAGTGAGGACTGCAGATGCTGGAAACGAGAGTTTTGATTAGAGTGGTGCTGGTACTTGCAAAGTGCCGTAGCTGAAGCAGCTGCAGTTAGTTCATTCAGTGAGTAGTTTAATCAATATTTTTTAAGCCAGCACCGCTGATTCATTGTAGAACATGAGCCAGTATAATTACATGTGTTTGCACTAAGTTTGCAAATTAAGCAGACCTGAAGACAGCTGCTGATCACTGTGTAGGAAGATGCAGTATGTGAACTAAGGAAGTTGATGAGTAAGTAAATTCTGTGCTGCAACACAGGTTCGGTCTAAACAACATTAAAACAAAAATGATAAAGTGGCAAAAAGAAAGTATCCAGATGAGTAGCTAATGAGAATAGTGAAATTTCAGAAGCACCTTACCATGTAGAGAGAGCTATCCACGATTGTCTGATCCACAACGTGAAAAAATCCAGATGTGACATCACTGAGCAACAGATAATTGGTTGGTGAGGTTTTGCTCATCTGTCAAAACTTCTGCACTTCTTTAGTAGTTATGACGAAGGGTAAGTCTAAAGCAAAACTATAATGTTGTAAAAGGTAATAGTTCTGAAATGGTTAATGCTGAAGACTGTCATCACGACTAGCCTTCACCACTATGTATTTCACCAGTTTCCTCATTTCCTTACCCCAGTTCCAACCTTTCAGCTCAGCCCCGTCCTCATGACCTGTCCTATCTGCCCGTCTTCCTTCCCACCTATCTGTTCCACCCTCCTCTCTGACCTATCACCTTCATCCCCACCCCCATCCACCCATTGTACTCCTTGCTACCTTCTCCCCGGCCCTACCCCACTCTCATTTATCTTTCCATTCCTAATGAAGGGTTTTTCCTGCAACATTGATTTTCCTGCTCCTTGGATGCTGCCTGACCTGCTGTGCTTTTCCAGCACCACTCTAATTTTGTACAAAATTGTGCCAGTCATAGTCTAAAGATTCAGTGTAGCTGCACCATTGCAACAAGTAACATCACAGCAAAGTTGGAAGTTATTGATCAGTGTGTATCTATTGGAAGGGTCTGAAGTAATTAGTTCCTTCACTACTTTTAAGAAGGCTGTCAAAGTAGCTAGATCATATAAAAAAAGTATTACATGACTTTGAAGTATCTGTCTTATCAGCACAAGAGGAGGAATTGATTGATGACTAAGGGTGAGTAATTTTATTTTCTGGTCTCCAGATTATACTTAACTGTGCATAGGTAAGCTTAAGGAATGTCTGACAGCTGAACTGGGTTGAAATGCCCATCCCCTGGCATGGGGCGAGGGGTAATCGTAAGCATTTTATGTAACTGAGACGAACATGGGAAGGAAGTGTCACCCATTGAAACTTTGACGTCTGGAACTGAAGTGATGCTGAAGTCATGAGGGAAGAGTGATCTGATGACGATTGATGATGCTTTTTATTATTTGTAAACTTGACTTCTAAAATGGACAGGACCATGTATAGAGTCATAATGTCATACAACACAGAAACAGACCCTTCGGTCCAACTTGTCCACACTTGCCAGACATTCCAATCTAACCTACTTCCATTTGGCCCATGTCCCTCTAAACCCTCCCTATTCATATACAGATCTAGAAGCCTTTTAAATGTTGTAATTGTACTTGCTTCCACCACTTCATCTAGAAACTCATTTCGTACATGCACTACCTTCTGCGTGAGAAAATTACCCCTCCTTTTTAAATCTTTCCCTTCTCACCTTTAACCTGTGTCCTCTAGTTTTTGACTCCACCACCCCTAAGAAAAAGACCTTGGCTATTCACTCTATCCATGTCCCTCGTGATTTTAAAACCTCTTAAGTCACCCCTCAGTCTCCAACACTCCAGGGGAAAAAGGCTCCAGCCTGTTCAGTCTCTCCATGTAACTCATACCCTCCAGTCGCAGCAACATCCTTGTAAATCTTTTCTGCACCCTCTCCAGTTTAACATCCTTATGATAAAAGGGGACCAGATTTGTATGCAATATTCTAAATGTAGCTTCACCAATGTCCTGTACAGCTGCAGCATGACATCCCAACTTCTGTGTTCAATGCACTGACCAATGAAAGTAACTGTGCCTAACGCTGCCTTCACATCCGTTTCTACCTGCAAATCCACTTTCAAGGAACTATGTACGTGTACCCTTAGGTCTTTTTGTTTGGCAAAACTCCTCAGGGCCCTACTATTAAGTATATAAGTCTTATCCTGGTTAGCTATACCAACGTGCAACACCTCATTTATCTAAATTAAACTCCATCTTCTACTCCTCGGACCATTGGCCTACATGATCAAGGTTGCGTTGTACTGAGAGAATCTCCACTGGCCACTGTTTTGGTGACATCTGTGAATTTACTAACCATTCCTCCTATATTCACGTCCAAATCATTTATATAAATGATGCAAAGCAGTGGGCCCAGTACTGATCCTTATGGTGCACTGCTGGTCATAGGCCTCCAGTCCGAAAAGCACCTTCTTACTACCGCCTGTCTCCTACCTTCAAACCAATTTTGTATCCAATAGGCTTGCTTTCTCGATCCTATGTGATCTAACCTTACTAACAAGTCTACCATGTGGCATCTTGTTGAACGCTTTGCTAAAGTCCAAACCAACGACATCTACCACTCTCCCTTCATCAATCTGCTTTGTCACCTCTTCAAAAAACTCAATCAAGTTAGTGAGACATGATTTCCCGTGCATAAAGCCATGTTGATTATCCCTAATAAGTCCTTGCTTTTCCAAATGCTTTAAGTTTACTTTGTCTTTCTGTAATGTATTTCGTTAAGAGGGAACCCATTAGTCTTCAACAGAAGCAAAGTGCTGGAGAAACTCAACAGGGCTGGCAGCATCTGTGAAAAGAAAGTGAACAATTCATGTCCAGAGACATTCATCTTGTTTCATTTACCTTGGATGTTGCCAGACCTGCTGAGTTTCTCCAACACTTGCTGTTTTTGTTTCCAATCTACAACATCCGTAGCTCTTGGTTTTGTTTTAGTGATATATAATTATACTTCACTGACTGAGCAAGGAATTTTAAAGTGGAAACCGGTTAACCCTATATTGATGTTTGAATGTTTTGTATGTTATTGATTTGGAGGAGTGAAATCAATAACATACAAACTATCAGGTAACAAAGGAGCAGCGCTCCAAAAGCTAGTGTTTCCAAATAAACCTATTGGACTATAACCTGGTGTTGTGTGATTTTTGACTTAGTATGTTGTTGAAGGTAAAACGATTGAATTGTTATTTCTGATATTTGCAGTAAGACAATCATTCTTGTATTGTGTAAAATACTTTGTTTCTTTTCATTTCGTAATAAAATCATCAACCGTGATTCTGTTAAAAAGAATGTTGATAGGCTCTTGCGCATTTGTTCAGTGACTGACTACAACAGTAAACAAGTTGCAAAATTAAACATACGGTCTGTCAAGCCAAATTTCACTCTGGAATCTGACTTGTCCAGTATTGTCCAGTTTGCCTGGAATCATGGCAGGAACTATAGTGCAATACAATTTTATATTGTTTTAAAATTATGTAATTCAATCTAAAGCAGGGACTTAGATCCAAACTAAAGGAAACTGAGAAGTTATGAAGGGCAAGTTAGCAGCATCTAGGGTTAGCAAAGAGCAATGACTAACTGTTAAAGAGGAAATAATTATAACTAGCAAGAAGCATTAAAAAGCTTTTTCAGGTATGTACAGAGGGTAAAGACAAATGTGAGTCTATTACAGGCAGACAGGCAGTTTGAATTGTTACAGGGGAAAATGAGGTCCTTAGGCCTGTCATCTGATTGGGCACTCAACATAGTTATGAAGGATAAGTAGTGTTTGACAAGCCTGTGGAGGTTTTTGAAGGATGCTACTAATAGAGTAGATCTTGTGTCTTTTGACTTTCAGAAGGCATTTGATCATGGCCTTCATAGGGTAATAGACAAAATTAGAGCTTATGGGATAAGCAGTAATATACTGTTGTTATTTGAGAATTGGTTAGCAGACAGAAAGCATCTGGAATAAATGGGTCATTTGCAGTTTGGCAGGCTGTAATGGAGGGGTACCACAAAGATCAGTGCTTGTGACCCAGCTGTTCACAACCTTGTGAATGGTTTGGATGTGGGGCTCAAATATTATAATTGCAAGGTTGAAGACAACACAAAGCTAAGTTGGGAATGTTTTTCATGAGGGTTATACAATGAGGGATTTGAGATTTAAAGAGGCTGAGTGAATACTATAAGAACATGGCAGATGGAGTATGTGAGATTGTCTACTTTGGTAGAGAAATCACAGGCACAGAGTATTTCTTAAATAGTGAGAGATTGGAATGTGTTGATGCCCAAGAAACGTACTTTTTTGTATGTTGTTAAAAGTTAGCATGATTTGTATTTCTATATGATTTGGAGATGCCGGTGTTGGACTGGGGTGTACAAAGTTAAAAATCACACAACATCAGATTATAGTCCAACGGGTTTAATTGGAAGCACACTAGCTTTCGGAGCGACGCTCCTTCATCAGGTGAAGACTATCACCTGATGAAGGAGCATCGCTCCGAAAGCTAGTGTGCTTCCAATTAAACCTGTTGGACTATAACCTGGTGTTGTGATTTTTAACTTTGTATTTCTATAAGTTGTGTTAAGAGGGAGAGACCGTCTTAAACAAATCAGAAAGTGCGAGAGAAATGACCACATTTTGTCAGGCACAACATGCATTCCTAATTACACATTCAACTGCAAATGATATGCCGGTCTTTATAACAAGAGGTTTTGAGTGTATTTATGAAGATGTCTTTGTTTAGTTGTTGAGTAGAACCTTTGTGAGACTGCAGTTGGTGTATTGTGTGCAGCTTTGGTTCCCTTACCTAACAAAGGATATGATTTTTTATAGCTGGAGTGCACCAGAGGTTCACCCGCCTGATTTCTGGGACAGTGGGACTGAGAGGAAGGATTGGGGAGATTTGGACTGTATTATCTTTTGAAAGATTTTGTCAAGGGCAGCCTTCAAATGATAGAGGAGGAGGCCAAGCATAAATCCTTATTAGACATCAGTGGTAACAATGTGGGAGCAGAAGAGTTCCTTGCTAGCGATTCTCTCCATTAAATGGATAAGAAAGAGCTGTTCCACCCATTTATTGACATTTTTTGAGAAGGATAATGTGGTCAAATGGATCAAGAAGGATGAAGTTATTTCTGAGACTATTAAGTGCTGTTTCAGTCCTGTGGCAGAGTGGAAACCTGATTGGAGGGGTCCAAAACTGGAGTTTCAGGATCAATGAGAACAGATTTGACAGGTGATAACACATCCTAAGAATCTTAGAGAGGGAAGAGAGGTTTGAGACTGGACAGTAGTTTGCAGGAATGTTAGGATTGAGGATTGTTTTTGAGTTGAGGGATGATGAAGTAGATTTGAAGAATAGAGTCATCAGCAATATCTGCGAATGGGGATCACTAGGATAAGATGTTGGATGACCAGTAGTTTAATGGGAATGGCATTGAGGTAACAAGACTGGTATTATGGATGAGATGACTTCAGAAAGGAATGAAGGGATTTAGGAGAAAACTTAGTGACGAATATGTGTTCAGAGATAAAGTAGAGAAAGCTTTAGAGAAATATGAAGAAAAAATGAACTTCTCATAAGAAATGTACTGGTGAAAATCACAACAGTATTTTAGTTACTGATGTGGACTTCTCTACAGAACGTTAATTTAGCTTTTCGTGTTTTTTTTAGACTCAAGTGGGTGAATATGTAGGAGACAATGACAAGTTTAATAAGGAGGTTATGTATGCCTATGTGGACCAGTTGGACTTTTCATCAAAGGATTTTGTCTCAGCTCTCCGTATGTTTCTGGAGGGATTCCGTCTTCCAGGAGAAGCTCAGAAAATTGATCGATTAATGGAAAAATTTGCAGCCAGATATCTGGAGTGTAACCAAGGGTAAGCATTTGTTTTTATCATATATATAAATTGGTTGTGTTGAGTAAGACTGCTCATCAAATCAGAACGTTTTGGTACGATACATTTTCTTGGTGCTTTTTTCTCCCCAGACAAACGCTTTTTGCCAGCGCAGATACAGCATATGTTTTGGCATATTCTATCATAATGCTGACAACAGATCTTCACAGCTCACAGGTAAGCTCTCATAAATAAGAAAATGTGACGGCTTTTAAAAAACATTTTGGGGTGCATCAAATTTTAACTTATTGTAGCATTAGAAAGTTTAATGCTATCTAAATTTTGAAGAATATAGTTATTCTGGATGTAAGTTTGCTCGCTGAGCTGAAAGGTTCATTTCCAGATGTTTCGTTACCTTACTAGGTAACATCTTCAGTGGACCTCATGCAAAGCGATGCTGAAAATTCCTGCTTTCTATTTATATGTTTGGATTTCTTTGGGTTGGTGATGTCATTTCCTCTGGTGATGTTATTTCCTGTGGTGAAGTAACTTCCTGCTCCTTTTCTCAGGGAGTGGTAGATGGGGTCTAACTCGATGTGTTTGTTGATAGATATCGGTTGGAATGCCATGCTTCTAGGAATTCTCATGCGTGATTTTGTTTGGCTTGTCCTAGGATGGATGTATTGTCCCAGTCGAAGTGGTGTCCTTCCTCGTCTGTATGTGAGGTTACCAGTGAGAGAGAGTCATGTCTTTTTGGTGGCAAGTTTTCTGCCTGTTTGTCCGATATAGTGTTTGTTACAGTCCTTGCATGGTATTTTTTGAATGACGTTAGTTTTGCTCATTGTCTGTATAGGGTCTTTCAAGTTCATTAGCTGCTGTTTTAGTGTGCTGGTGGGTTTGTGGGCTACCATAATGCCATGGGGTCAGAGGAGTCTGGCAGTCATTTCAGAGATGTCTTTGATGTAGCGGAAAGTGGCTAGGGTTTCTGGATGTGTTTTGTCTACTTGTTTAGGTTTGTTGCTGAGAAGTCAGTGGACTGTGTTCGTTGGGTACCCATTCTTTTTGAATACACTGTGTAGGTGATTTTCCTCTGCTCTGCGTAGTTCCTCTGTGCTGCAGTGTGGGTTGGCTCATTGAAATAATGTTCTGATGCAGCTTCGTTTGTGGGTGTTGGGATGATTGCTTCTGTAGTTCAGTGTTTGGTCCGTATGTGTTGTTTGAAGTTCCCCATTGGCTGTTTGCTCTACTGTGACATCTAGGAATGGCAGTTTGTTGTTGCTTTCCTCCTCTTTAGTGAATTTTGTGCCAGTAAGGGTATTGTTGATGGTCTTGAAAGTTTCCTCTAATTTGTTTTGTTTAGTGATGACAAAGGTTTCATCCACGTAGCGAACCCAGAGTTTGGGTTGAATGGTTGGCTGAGCTGTTTGCTCAAGTCTCTGCATTACTGCCTCTGCTACAAACCCTGATATCAGAGATCCCACAGGTGTTCCATTGGTTTGTCTGTAAGTTTTGTTGTTGAAGGTGAAGTGAGTGGTAAGGCATACGTCCACTAGCTTGCTGATATTCTCCATGTTGAGGAAGTTAGCTGTGTTTGGTGTATGTGTCTTTAGGTCTTCTAATAGTGTAGTCAGTGTTTCCTTGGCCAGGTTAATGTTGATTGATGTAAACAGGGCTGTTACATCAAAGGAGACCATTATTTCATCCTCTTCTATATTAGTGTCTTTGGTCTTCAGGAATTCTTGGGTGGAGTGGATGGAGTGGCGTGAGCCTTCTATTAAGTGTTTTAGTGTTTGTTGTAGCTCCTTTGCCAATCTGTAAGTTGGTGTTTCAGGTAACGAGACTATGGGTCTGAGGGGGGCTCCTGGTTTGTGAATTTTGGGTAATCTGTAGAAGTATGGTATGTTGGATCTTTCTGGTTTCATTTTCTGGAAGTCGGTCTTCGCATGAGGTCCACTGAAGATGTTATCTAGTAAGGTAATGAATGTCTGGAAATGAGCCTTTCAGCTCAGCGAGCAAATCTACATCCAAAACCTCAACCTGAGCTACAAACCTTGTCAAAACTCGCTAATATAGTTATTCTCTTGATTTTAATAATTGTGCTGTACATCTCTTATGGAAATATTTATGTGGGTATTTCTGTTTAAGCATTTAACTCCATAAATCAAATTAATTACATTGCCACCACTATTCCTTTCTTCTCCTTTGGAGTTTTACTTAATAGGGTGGTGAATGTTGATTGCTTGCACGTTCCTAAGTTTGCGTTTTTGATTTAATTCTTGTCCTTTACTGGAGGTGCTAGAGAGAATCTAGAATATTGAAGTGCCTTATGAAAATTGGATATGTAAATAGGAAGGGAAATCATCAAACATTAGTTGGTTTCCTTTTATTTATATAGTTATCACTGGCTCGGCCAGCATTTATTGTCGATCCCTAGTTTCCCATAAGAATGTTGTGGTGAGTTGTCATCTCCAACCATTTGGTGTAGTTAGACCACAATGACGTTGAAGGGAATTGGAGTTCCAAGAAAGCAAGTTTGAGTTTCGTTATTTCAAATAAAACCATTCAAAGGCTGTCTGTATTTAACTCTATCAATGCAAGACATATACCAACTATAACTGACGGCTAAAAAAAAATTTTTTTTTAGTATTAGGGGTTGTTGAATTAGGCAGCTTTGAGGATCCATATCATTACATTTCGAGGATAGATGGGTGCACTATTACTTGTTGGCAATGATCAATGTTTGGCATTTGAGTGATGTGAAATGTATAGTGTAACAATTCCACCCAGGTATTTTTCATTACTTTGAAACTTTGAACATTGCAACTTCAAAAGTGCTTAGTGGCATTATTTTAATGCTCATTCAGTTATTTTCCTGAATTTATTTCATCTCACTGCAAAACAGATTCATGCTTCAAAATGATTCAAAGGTCATTGTCAGCTGTTAGTTTCAATTAGTCCCATCATTGTTGTCTTCCCCTTGATATTTCTTGTCTCCTCCAATATAGATTCTACATCTTCCAAGCTAAGGTCATTTCTTGCTATTGTACTTAGTCCATCTCATTCTGACAGAGGTAGCCTGCCTACCTTTCTTGCCTGTGTTTTTGAAAGGTCACATACCACTGTATATTTAGTTTCCAAGCTTGATCTCCTTGGTCCCCCTGAATAGCTGTTCCTTGCAAGCTTAAACGATGTTCATATGTGATTCAATCCAAAGGATGTTGCAAATAAGCTTCATTATTAATCCAATCACCCACCGCCCAAACCCCCTCTCAGATAAGCCTATGTATATCTTTTTCTTCCATCTGTCTTTGTTTTGCACTCTTGCATTCTCTATTGAATTAGTGCATCCCTCTTCTACATATGAGTCAGCATCATTAGATTGTTATTCAGGAAGTAACCTTGTGTCTGATTGGTATGTATTGCAAGCAAGTCTTCAATAAAATATGATTTAAATTATTCTTTTCTGCTCATTGACTTGAAAAGGTTAAGAATAAAATGACAAAAGACCAGTATATTAAGATGAATAGAGGAATCAATGACAGCAAAGATCTACCTGAAGAATATCTATCAGCTATTTATGATGAAATAGCAGGAAAGAAAATTTCAATGAAGGAGACGAAAGAGCTTGCAATCAAGTCCTCCAAACAGAGTAAGTGAAATAATGACCCTCCATTCTAAATTATTCTGTTATCAATATGATTTTCTCAGTAAAGTTTCTTATGTAAAGTAATAGTAGAGCTTGTAAAACCATAAGGCATAGCAGGAGAAATAATGGCCAGCATTCCATTTGCCTTCCCTTTTACCCGATAAACTTGGATGCAACGTATTCATGCAGGAGAGCTCCCAAAATCCTTTATTCTATAACCTTCTGCAGTCTTCCTCCATTGAAATAATATCCTGTTCCTCCTACCAAAGTGCAAAACTTCACATTTCCTGTATTCTATTCCATTTCCCAATTATTCAACCTGTCAAAAACCTATAGTTTTTTTTTGTCATCCTCATTGCTTGTCTTTCCACTTACTTTCGTGACATCCACATCATTTGTATATGTTGTGAATAATTGTTGCCCCAATACCGCTGTCTGTGGCGCTCCACTAATTATAGGTTGCCATCCTCAAAATGCTCCTTTCCCAACTCTGTCTTTTGTTATTTAAGCAATTGCCTGTTTTATACGAGCGTCAACTGTGGGCTCTTATTAATTTGCCTTATACATGGTACTTTATCAAATGCCCTGTACATTTTTTCATTCCCCTTATTGTTTCTGTTTGTTACCACCTCAAAGTATTGTGATAAATTAGTCTAACATGATTTCCCTTTCATGAAACCATGCTGACTGTGCTTGATATATTATGTATTTATAAATGCAGTGTTACTGCATACTTTATAATAGATGTTAACGTTTGCCCAGTGGTCAGTGTTAAGCTAACTGGACAAAAATTACTTAGTTTTAGTCTCTCTCCCTTTTTGAGTAAGTGTTACATTGGCAATTTTCCTATTCTCTGGGACTTCTTGAGAACCTAAGGATTCTTAGAAGATTATTACCAGTGCATCCACTATCTCCTTTAATTCCTTTAATGTCCAAGGATGCATTCAGTCAGGTCTGGCAACCTGTTAGCCTTTAGCCCGTTTGTTTCTAGTGATTGTTATTTCCTTGCATCTTCCCCCTCCCCATTTTGCCCTTGATTCGTTAGCATTTCTGAAATGCTATTGGCGTCTACTACAGTGAAAAATGATGCAAAGTATTTATTCAACTCCTCTGCCATTTCCTGGTTCCCCATTGTTATTTCCAGCTATGTTCTCTGAGGGGGGTCTATGTTCACTTAGTCCTCTTTGCTTTAAATATATTTTTTATAATTTGCTAGCTTACCCACAAAGTTTATTTTCTCACTTTCAGGGTCGTCTTTTGTCATTTTTTTAAAACCTTTTCCATTACTCTACACTACCAATAATGTTCGTCACATTGTATGATTGTTCTTTCAATTGAATACTGTCTTTAGCTTCCTTGGCTAACCATTGTTGGTTTATCTTTTCCACCTTCCTCACAGGAATGTGTCTTTGATGTGAATCATGAACTATTTTCTTAAATGTCTGGCATTGTTCATCCAGTCCACTCCAGCTTAGGGCGGCACGGTGGCACAATGGTTAGCATTGCTGCCTCACAGCGCCTGTAGACCCGGGTTCAATTCCCGACTCAGGCTACTGACTGTGTGGAGTTTGCACGTTCTCCCCGTGTCTGCGTGGGTTTCCTCCGGGTGCTCCGGTTTCCTCCCACAGTCCAAAGATGTGCGGGTCAGGTGAATTGGCCAAGCTAAAATTGCCCGTAGTGTTAGGTAAGGGGTAAATGTAGGGGTATGGGTGGGTTGCGCTTCGGCGGGTCGGTGTGGACTTGTTGGGCCGAAGGGCCTGTTTCCACACTGTAAGTCTAATCTAAAATCTAATCTAATTCTACCTCAGTATTTACCCTTATTTTAGTTCAGCACAATTGTCTCCAACATAAGTTTCTCATTCTCAACCAGAGTTCTAAATTCAACCATGCTTTGATCACTGATTTCTAAGGGGTCTTTTACCCAGGTAATTTATTAAATACACCTCGTTACATATTAGCAGATTTAAAATAACGTGATCCTTTTTTGGATCCACCACATGTTGCTCCAGGAAACCATCGCCACATAGACTCGATGAATTGTTCCTCATGGCTACCTCCGATTCGATTTTCCTCATTAACTTGCGGATTAAAGTTACCCATGATCAATGTACTGTCTTTTTTTTACATACCCTCATTATGTCTTGATTTATTCGTTGTCTTCCGGTATAGTCTTCTAATCCAACCAGTCGTCATCCCCTTGATACTACTTATTTCCATAAATATGGATTGCATCTTCCTAAGGTCATTTCTTGTTATATTTATTCCATCTCATACAAACCGAGCTGCCTCACCTCCATTTCCTTCCTGCCTATCTTTGTAAATGGTGTCATACCCCAAAATATTTAGTTGCTAGCTCTGATCTCCTTTCAGCTTTGTCTTTGTAATAGCCGTTGACCTCTTTGTATGCTGTTAATTAAATCATTTTGCACTGAATAAGTTTGAGACCACCATGTTTTAGACCAAAGCAAGCTTGCACCTCAAGTAACCAACTCAAGCTGATGATGTACTGTCGAAGTAAATACTGTTTGCTTTCTTGGGACTTTGCATGCTGAGATCTGTTTGGAAAATAAATAATAATTGTCTTATGAGTACCAGTTTGCAATTTTTTATGGACTATATTTAAATCAAGTGAATTAGTGATGATAATGTCACTAATCCAAATTGTATGAGCAAAGTCAACTTGAAAACCCCATTCAGTGCCCAGTTATCGGATTTTATAAAAGATAATATTGTCATTCAAGGAAGATGTTTTAAAAGATTAGATTCTTAGTTTTGCAGTTGACCTCCAGATAGGATTTCAGTTGATGTCAGAATCTTCTAAAACAGAATTCATGTGATCTTCATGCACATACATATTCTTTGCTTTCCCTCTTATAGCATAAAGGCTACTAAAGTACTTCATTAGGATCACAATGGACAGGACTGTTGTCTTTTCATGCTGACAGTTCTTGCCAGAGTTGTGTCTGAGTTTCTTTTGCCTGAGAAATCAAAAGCCACAGAAATTTTTCCCTAATAAAATATCTCAACCTTGAGGGGAGAATTATAAACTAACATTTCATGCCAAGCCTAAAAACAAGATTGTCAGCCAGATTGCCAAGTATGTGAGTAAAAAGTTAAATTTTCACTTGTGTCTAAAGGAGCAAAGGGAAGTGAATTCCTGAACTTAATATCTAGGCATTACTACAAATGGTCAAACAGTTAAATTCAGGGAATCTCAAAAGGCCAGAATTAGATGAACACCGATATTGGGCTGCACGGTGGCACAGTGGTTAGCACTGCTGCCTCACAGCGCCTGAGACCTGGGTTCAATTCCCGACTCAGGTGACTGACTGTGTGGAGTTTGCATGTTCTCCCCATGTCTGCGTGGGTTTCCTCCGGGTGCTCCGGTTTCCTCCCACAGTCACAAAGATGTGCGGGTCAGGTGAATTGGCCATGCTAAATTGCCCGTAGTGTTAGGTAAGGGGTAAGTGTAGGGGTATGGGTGGGTTGTGCTTCGGCAGGTCGGTGTGGACTTGTTGGGCCGAAGGGCCTGTTTCCACACTGTAGTAATCTAATCTAATCTAATCTAATTGTGGCATGAATGACATTTTCAGTGGCAAGACGAGTCAGAACAGGGGAAAGTCAAGTAACGCTATGGAGATTTAAATGCTTGATCTTGCTGAGACTCCCAGATATGTTGGAATTTAATGTTTGAGTCAAACACAGCACCAAACTTAATCTTGGACAGTTGCAGAGAGAGGGATAGCATCAGTAACTAGGCAATAACGTTTGGTGTTGGACAGAAACTGATGGGTTTTAATCTTTCCAATATTTATTTGGAGAAACTTTTTGTGTATGATAATTTTGCTACAATGGAGAATCAAGGGAGGTGGTAGTGTCATTGACATATTTGTGAAAATTAAGACTGTGCTTTCAGATGATGTAGCCTAAGAGCAACTTGTAGATGGGAAGTAGGAGAATGTCAGGAATAGACACCTGGAGGACATCAGCAGTAATATTGCAAGAGTAGGTGGTGAAGACAGTGCAAGAGATACTCTGGCTTAGGTAGCTAAGAAAAGGAACCAGGTGAGAATGGTACAAGCCAATTTCTGAAGTATGATCCATCACAATTTCCTTCTTCTGAAATGCAGTTGTGTAATTTTGTTTCTTGTAATAGGTTTTAATGTGTCATCATCTGAGTAAGTATCTTGTAGAGGCTTAAGTTAAAAAGAAAGCAAGTTAGGGTTTTTATTTACGATTTGTTTATTCTTGGAATGTCCACATTACTGGCTGGGCCACCATTTATTGCCTTTCCTTACTTGCCCTTGAAAAGTGGTGGTGGGCTGCCGTCTTGAACCACAGCGGTCCATTTAGTGTATATAAATTCACAAAGTCATTAAGGAGAGAGCTTCAGGCAGGGCAATATACTAACAAGTCAGAATGGTGAGTGGCTTAGAAGGGCACTTGTAATCGGGGGTGTCTTGACTACTGTGGATCAAACATATCAATCACATTTTAACAAGAGTGGCTGGCAACTATCATAATTGAAAGAGGATCAGAAACTGAACTTTATACCATGCATATTTGTCAGGAAATTGTAATTTGTAAAATTGGCATTCTTTCTCTGATAAGTAGTTGCATGAAAGCAAGTACTCAGAAAAGAAAGCTTATGAATAAGCTTGACACCAGAGAACTTCCATAACTGCATTGCAGTCAGCTAAGATGATTTTTTTCAAAATTTAATTGTCATTCTGTAATTCAAAGGCATGCAGATGCCAGTGGAACCACTTGATCATGTCAACTACACAGATCTCTGCATCTAGAGGTCTGAACCTGCAAGTTGAAATTAAGTCTCCTAGAGAGTATATCTTAAACAAATATTTTGAAACTAAAGAAACACAGGTCAACGAAGAGATTATTCTACATTGTTAGCACTGCCACCTTATACCAAAAATATTGCTCTTATAAAATAGGAAGATGACACGAAAGTTGGTGAAGTCGGTGGAGTTGTGGACAGCGAAGAAGGATGTGGCAGGTTACAGCGGGATATAGATAAGTTGCAGAGCTGGGCAGAAAGGTGGCAAATGGAGTTCAATGTAGCTAAGTGTGAAGTCATTCACTTTGGTAGGAGTAACAAGAAGATGGATTACTGGGCTAATGCTAGGCTACTTGGTAGTGTGGATGAGCAGAGGGATCTCGGTGTCCACGTACACAGATCTCTGAAAGTTGCCACCCAAATAAATAGTGCTGTGAAGAAAGCATATGGTGTATTGGGCTTTATTGGTAGAGGAATTGAGTTCCGAAGTCCTGAGGTCATGTTGCAGTTGTATAAGACTCTGGTGCGGCCTCATCTGGAGTATTGTGTGCAGTTTTGGTCGCCATACTATAGGAAGGACGTGGAGGCATTGGAACGAGTGCAGCGGAGGTTTACCAGGATGTTGCCTGGCATAGTAGGAAGATCGAATGAGGAAAGGCTGAGGCACTTGGGCTGTTCTCATTGGAGAAAAGAAGGTTTAGGGGAGATCTATGTTCTATGTGCAGAAAATAGGAAAAGTACAAGATGATTAGGGGTTTAGATAGGGTTGACAGTGAGAACCTTTTTCCGCTAATGGAGTCAACTGTTACTAGGAGACACAGCTTTAAATTAAGGGGTGGTAGGTATAGGACAGATGTTAGGGGTAGATTTTTTACTCAGCGGGTTGAGAGTTCATGGAATGCCCTGCCAGTAGCAGTGGTGGACTCTCCCTCTTTATGGTCATTTAAGTGGGCATTGGATAAGCATATGGAGGTTATTGGGCTAGTGTAGGTTAGGTAGGCTTTGGTCGGCGCAACATCGAGGGCCGAAGGGCCTGTACTGCGCTGTATTTTTCTATGTTCTATGTGCAGAAAATAGGAAAAGTAAAAATGAGTTCTTTACCAGTATCTTGCCTTCTGTTGTAACATATTGTAACATATTTGCAAGTTGTTTCTATTTTCTCACTATCTTACAGCTTTGCAAAATGATGTGTATCGCATTGCTCATGAAATAGGGTTTTTTGATTGCGCTTCTCTGAAATTAGGATTCATTCTGACTATTAATCGTCAGTAATGAGCTATTAATAAACTTAACAGTTGCATCACCAGTCTCAGTATGGATGTTAACATTCAAACTGCAATGCAACAGCAATTGGAACGCAGCGTGGCACCAAGCCATGAAAAAAAATTTAAAATGAAAGCAGAACCCAAAGGGTTTCATAGATTTAAAAAAAAATTCTGGAGTGAACTTAAAGCTGTATTGTTATTGCTATTATATGTTACTGAAGCTTGTAATTTATTGTTTGAAATCATCAGAGTCAAAGCCTTGTTATTGTTTTTGACTGTATAATTCCAAGCAGAAAATTTAGTAATTACATGAACCTTTTTTTAACAAGTAAAAGTTTTTATACCTTTCAATACTTACAGATGTAGCCAGTGAGAAACAGCGAAGACTTCTCTATAACCTGGAGATGGAGCAAATGGCAAAAACTGCCAAAGCCCTCATGGAGGCTGTAAGCCATGTGCAGGCACCTTTTACCAGTGCTACACACTTGGATCATGTTAGGCCAATGTTTAAAGTAAGTTATTAGTTGCTTGTAGAAATGTATTGATGAGTATCTTTTAATCTCTTGAATAAACCTTGCCACTTTCTTACCACCACCTATGAGTCTATGGTTTTTAAAAACCATGCACCACCTCCCAACTCACCACCTGTGCAATTTATTTGCCCAGCGTCCTGGTCAGCAGACTTCTTGATAATCCCCTCTCTGTTGAAAGAGGGAAACTATTTGTTAGTCTGTGTATGTAAAAAAAACCCTCAAATAATGGATCCATGTTGCAGAAATAGGATATTGTATAAGGAAGAAATAATGTATTTTTACCACAGATCTGAATCCTGGAATCTTTTCAAGATTGGAATCTTATTAATATTGGGGGATGGAGTGAATTGAATTTTGTTCAGATTGTTATAGGATCTTTTATTGTGAGTGCTATTAATTTATTCCGATCGTTGTGAATTATATCTACTGTGGTGTAATTTTTCACAGCTGTCAGAATGCGAGCAAAGTTTTATGAGAAGGTTTTTGATGTGAATTGGCCTGAAGCAGCTCAGTGAAATAGAAACATATAGCGTATTTTTTGCTTTAGAAGTCACAGAGCATCAAACAGCCAGCGAAAAAGCCTGAAGAGAAAATCTGCATGATTTTAATGACTTGAACATTGCAAGGTGAACGCATCCACTCTAAGGCATCCACTCTACAGGGTGCCCACTTCACTTAAAAATTGTGCTAATCTCTGATAAGTTCAGAACACAATGGAATAAGTGACTTCAAGTGATGGAATACTCTGACCTCGAACACTGAATCAGATTAGTTTCTTATCACTTGTAATCTTCAAACATTTAGTAAATTTGTAATTTGTCTGAAACTTCTATATAAAAAACGTCTATGTTTATAAACTGTTAAGATTTCTTACAATCTGAAAAATAACTTGTATTTTAAAAACATTAGAATATGCAAATCTTCCTGTCAGTTCACGAAGCACTAAGGTGGGCTTCAAAATCTTTCTGAATTTTCTCAGGTATTTTCAGGTACATTATTCTTAAATGAAAAAGCAATGGAGCAGTTATGCATTCCATAGGGGCATGTTACTGCAGATGCTGGAATCTGTACTGAAAGCAATAAAAGCTGAAGATCATAGCGGGTCAGACAGCATCCATGGAGAGAGAGCAAACTAACGTTTTGCGTTCAGATGACTCTGATAAAGAGTCATTTAGACTTGAAATGTTAGCTTGCTCTTTCTCTGTGAATGCTGTCTGACCTGCTGTAATCTCCAGCATTTTTTTTTCAGAATAATTATGCACTTCAGCAAGCAAGTCCCCTTCCCTTCATTTCATATGCTCCATTATGGTCTCTAGCTATCTCGTGTAACATCTGGAAGAAAGATGTTGCGTTGGTATCCCTTGCTCTTAATTCTGCCTTTTCTAAACCAAATTGAATAAATATTCAAAATATTTCACCTCTTCATCTATATTTAGCATATGTATGGCTTCAGAAGCCATTGTGCATTTCATTTTCTGAGTTTGTTTTTGAACCTTGAGTTTATTATTTATCCAGCACATTCGTAAAGGATTTGATGTGTATGAGGTAAACGCATGGAGTTCTGTGCAACCAGAATCAAAGCTGATCTAATGTCAGGGCAAGTTTTGATTGTTTTCCAGTCAAGTTAAGATTCCTGTAATCTTTCTTCATTTGCAGCATTTTGAAGAAGTGAATTATGCCTCTTAATTTTCTCTGCAATTCCTTTTCATGGCATTTTCTGCTGTATTATGATTTACCACTGGAATCTTATTTTAAAATAACTTTTGCTCAGACACTAGTACCATAGGGATTTAGCAATAATTGGTTACAAACTGTTAAATCTCTAACTTATGTGAAATAAGGACTAGAAAGAAGCTGGTTACTTTATTGCAGTATCTTTGCGAGTTTAGTGCCTAGCATCTTAGTGATGGAAACAGTGCAGTAGAGTGTTCTCTGGAGGATATGCTGTATATTTGTTTTCTCATAAAAGCTTTTAAAAATAAAATTTCTGTTTCATAGTTGGCTTGGACACCATTTCTGGCAGCTTTCAGTGTCGGGTTACAAGATTGTGATGATACAGAGGTGGCTTTCCTTTGCCTGGAGGGCATACGATGTGCTATCCGGACTGCGTGTATCTTCAATATTCAGGTAATATCTGCACCCTCATATAAATCAACTTGTTTTGTTCCAATAGCGTTTATTGACATAGGTTGTGTTTGTAAGAGTAGGTTTATCCTGTTTTCTAAATCTCCAGAGGTTGGAATTGAGTTGAACCAGACAGAAATATATGTCACAATGTTAGTGAGGTTTCTCATGTTGAGACATGCAGGTTAGTCTAACATTGCCCCACTTCACATTTTGTATGCCTTTTGTTCTTTGGGCTGAAAATGTGTTGCTGGTCAAAGCACAGCAGGTCAGGCAGCATCCAAGGAACAGGAAATTCGACGTTTCGGGCCAGAGCCCTTCATCAGGCTCTGGCCCGAAACGTCGAATTTCCTGTTCCTTGGATGCTGCCTGACCTGTTGTGCTTTGACCAGCAACACATTTTCAGCTCTGATCTCCAGCATCTGCAGACCTCACTTTTTACTCGAAGATTTTGTTCTTTGGGGCCTGTTTTTCATTTTGGGTTGCTGTTTTTGTTTTAGCATCCAGTACAGCAGTGTCTGGATCACAAACACCCACTCTATTTTCTGGCTGAGAGAAAAGTGCCTTTTTTTAATGTACACTCATGGGATGTGTGTGTGTTGCTGACCGGCCATACTTATTGCCCATCTTTAATTGCCCTGCTCTTCTTTTGGCCTTACTTCCTGCAGTTGGAGCTTCTGAGCCTTGTTTCCTCCCAACCTTGCCTCCTGGCTTGCTTGCTATGGCCTTGCTTCCCTATCCTGCCGTTCCATCAACAGTAACCAACCCCTACACTCCCAGCCCATTTTCTGCACTAGGCACCTCATTCTTAGCTTTAAGCTCCTGGTCTACCAATGGCTCCACTTAAACTGAGCTTCTTGGGACTCCATCTCGTGGCAGAGTTTGGTCAGTAGAGGTAGTTCATGGAAACCTTACAGTGTGGGAGCATTGAGCCCACGCCAGCCCTCCAGACAGCATTCCGCCCATGCACATCCTTATAACCCTGCATTTCCCATGGCTAACTCACTCAGCATGCACATAACTGAACACTATGGGTAATTTAGCATGGCCTATCCACTGTGGGAGGAAACCGGAGCACCTCAAGGAAGCCCACGCTGACACTGAGAATGTGCGAACTCTACACAGACAGTCACCCAGGGTGGGAATTGAACCCAGGTCCCTGGTGCTGTGAGGCGGCAGTGCTAACCGGGGACCTTTCAGGTGTGAGGCAAATGTGATAACCAATCACTACAGAAACCGGTCGTATTGGGACTTCAGCTGCACTGACCAGCCTCTGGAGCCTGATCAAACTACCAGTACTGCAGAATAGTATATTACTTTCTTCTCTTTTACCAGAACCTGAAGTACAGGTGGTACAAGCATAATGTTTTAATTGTTTTCCTCTGCTGAAGAAGTCCCTACGGAACTTAACTATGGTTCATGGAAATTAATCAATCCTTTACTCAAAGCCTTTTCACTCAGAGTCACAATTTTCAGGATCATATCCATGACTATTCATGAGGACACCATGTACTTTTATGTTCAGCCTTTAAAACGTTACCTGTATCAAGTATATTTGTTCTGAGTATGTTATGGTGTGCCCACAGTAGTTGACGGGAGAATTTGTGTACTTGTGTAGAGTATTTTTCTGGATTAGTGTCTCACATTAATTTCTGAAGTTGCTCAAACTGCCTTAAAACATTGTAACCTGGATGTGGTTCTGTGAAGTATAAAGACATATGAATAAATGGTATACATTTTACCTTAATGTTTGGTTTGTGTTAGGATTAGAAGATCTATTGCCGGTTTTCTGAATAGCTTTCTCTAATAGGTTACAGTGTATTCATATTAAATGCCAGTATTTTCAGGGTGAAAAATGTTAAATGTTCTAATTTAAAAACAATTATTGACAATGCTGTGAATCAAAACAGTCAGTTTGGCAATTCATCAAACTCACTGAGTCATGATGTAGATAATACTCGTCTGATTGGAAAGCATCATTCTCTTTCTGTATAGAGAAGCAATCTATGTACTTTTTGTTTTCCGATTCAAAGGAAAAGGTGAACTTCATTAGCTGACTATGAACATTGGTGTCATTGCAGTAAAATGTCATTGTATCTTTTATTGCATTTTAAATGACTTTAATTACAACAATTATGTTAACAGCTTGAAAGAGATGCCTATGTGCAGGCTCTGGCACGGTTTACTTTGTTAACGGCCAGTTCTGGCATTACTGAAATGAAGCAGAAGAACATAGATACAATCAAAACACTCATCACAGTGGCTCACACAGATGGGAACTACCTTGGGACCTCCTGGCATGAGGTATAAATGTCTTAACATTTACTACTGTGTTTCCTTTCTGAGACTGACATAAACTTGTTGACTTCGGTTGAGAATATAAATTGTTGAGATGGAATTTTTAGGTATTAGCTTTGCATCAGTATCCATTTATTGAATTGCTGTGAATTGTTTAATTATGCATTAAGCAAAATGTTTAACTCTTAGAGTATTATTAAAGTTATAAAATGGCAAATGTTGAGATGTTTTCATGTTTCAGACAATTTTAATCATAAAGTCATAGAGATGTACAGCACAGAAACAGACCCTTTAGTCCAACCCGTCCATGCCGACCAGATATCCCAACCCAATCTAGTCCCACCTGTCAGCACCCGACCCATATCCCTCCAAATCCTTCCTATTCGTATACCCATCCAAATGCCTCTTAAATGTTGCAATTGTACCAGCCTCCACCACTTCCTCTGGCAGCACCTTCCATACTCGTACCACCCTCTGTGCCACTTAGGTCTCTTTTATATCTTTCCCCTCTCACCCTAAAAACCTATGCCCTCTAGTTCTGGACTCCCAGACTACAGGGAAAATGCTTTGTCTATTTACCCTCTCCATGCCCCTCATAATTTTGCAAACCTCTATAATGTCACCCCTCAGCCTACGATGCTCCAGGGAAAACAGCCCAGCCTTTCCCTGTAGCTCAAATCCTCCAACCCTGGCAATATCCTTGTAAATCTTTTCTGAACCCTTTCAAGTTCCACAACGTCTTTCTGATAGGAAGGAGACCAGAATTGCACGCAATATTCTAACAGTGGTGTAACCAATGTCCTGTACAACCGCAACATGACCTCCCAACTCCTGTGCTCAATACTCTGACCAATAAAGGAAAGCATACCAAACGCCGCCTTCACTATCCTATCTATTTGTGACTCCACTTTCAAGGAGCTCTGAACCTGCATTCCAAGGTCTCTTTGTTCAGCAACACTCCCTAGGACCTTACCATTAAGTGTATAAGTCCTGCTAAGATTTGCTTTCCCAAAATGCAGCATCTTGCATTTATCTGAACTATACTCCATCTGCCACTTCTCAGCCCATTGGTCCATCTGGTCAAGATCCTGTTGTAATCTGAGGTAACCCTCTTCACTGTCCACTACATCTCCAATTTTGGTGTCATCTGCAAACTTGCTAACTGTACCTCTTCTGCTCGCATCCAAATCATTTATGTAAATGACAAAAAGTAGAGGCCCCAGCACCGATCCTTGTGGCACTGCAATGGTCACAGGCCTCCAGTCTGAAAAACAACCCTCCACCACCACCCTCTGTCCTCTACCTTTGAGCCAGTTCTGTATCCAAATGGCTAGTTCTCCCAGTATTCCATGCGATCTAACCTTGCTAATCAGTCTCCCATGGGGAACCTTGTCAAACGCCTTACTGAAGTCCATATAGATCACATCTACCTTGTTTTGAGAATTAATCTGCTCCTCGGATGCTGCCTGACCTGCTTTGCTTTTCCAGCACCACTCTAATCTAGACTTTTGCAAGACCCAATCTCACCAGCCTTCTGTGATAAAAATTTTATAGATTCTCTATCCTCTAAGAGAAGAAATTCCTCCACATCTCTGTCTTATATAGATGACCCCTCGTTCTGAGATTATGTCCCCTGGTCCTAAACTCTCCCACAATGAGAATAAATCTTTCTGCACTTTGAATCTGGTATGTTTCAAAAAGTTCACCTCTCACTCTTCTAAACTCGTATGAGTACAGGAGAAAGTGAGGACTGCAGATGCTGGAGATCAGAGCTGAAAATGTGTTGCTGGAAAAGCGCAGCAGGTCAGGCAGCATCCAAGGGACAAGAAACGTCGATTCTCCTATTCCTTGGATGCTGCCTGACCTGCTGCGCCTTTCCAGCAACACATTTTCAGCTCATGTGAGTACAGGCCCAATCTGTTTGATTTCTCCTCATGAGATAGTCCTTCCATATCCAGGATCAGCCAAGTAAACCTCCTTTTAGACTCCCTCCAATGTCACTTTATCTCTCCCTAGATAAGACCAAAATTGTTCACAGCATTTCAACTGGAGTGGTCAAGGGGGAACATACACATAGTACAAGAAAGATCAAATAATGCTAAAGGCGGTAGAAATAATCTAGGGAATTATAGACCAGTGAATCTCCTCGGTGGCAGGGAACCTAATGGAGAAAATTCTGAAGGAGAGAATTAATCTGTATATAGAAAGGAAAGGCTAATCGGGGGTAGTCAGCATGGCTTTGTCAGAGGAAGTCATGCTTAACTAATCTGATTGAAGTTTTTGAGGAGGTGACCAAGCGTATAGATAAGGGTAGTGCAGTTGATGTAATTTATATGGCATTCGCAGCATTTAAGAAGTTTCCGCGTGGGAGACTGATAAAGAAGGTAAAAACGTGTGGTATCCAGGGTAATTTGGCCAATTGGATCCAAATTTGGCTTTGTTGTAGGTAACAGAGGATAGTGGAAGAAGGCTATTAATGTGTCTGGTGGCTGGTGTGCAGTGACAAACCATAAGGATCATTGCTGAGCCCGTTAGTGTTCATGCATTGAATTGTAGAGTGTGGAGCAGTGCTACTGCTCTTTGTCAAGTAGAACATATAGCAAGAAGTGGGAGTCGGCATTTCAGCCCCTCACAAGTTCTTCCATTTGAAAAGATCATGGCTGATCTGATTATAACCTCGAATCCATATTCCTGTCTACCTCTGATACCCTTTCACCACCTGCTTTCTAAGAATCTATCCTAACCTCTGCCTTAAATCATGTGAGATTTCATAGAGTTTGGCACCAAATGAAATTTTTATTCAGAGAGCCATTGCTAACACGTTAGGGAAAATGGCCACCTTCTGTGCCTTAAACTTTTAAATTATTGGTAACTGAAGACAGATATTGACAGTTCATGATTGATCTATTGTCTGATGTAATCTTTTCCTATGCTAAAATATTACTTTGACACCTGATAATCCAAGTCATGTTTTACATTTTTTTTCCTTTTAGCTTAGTTTCTATATTACTCAATAGTTGTTCTCAATATGTACATTTCCGTGAAGGGCATTCATTTTACAAGGGTATTTTAGTCACGATTCCTTAAAACAAAGTCTGTCATCTTTAATTTGTCTAATATTAATTCTTAGATCTATGATTTAATAAACACGTCAGTTGTATTATACAGCAGCATAATTCATTTCACTTTAAGGTGAATCATTCAAGTGTGACAGTGTAAACCTTCAGAAATTGTTTCAGAACATTTAAATGTCCTTAATTCAATTTGTTTTCTTTTAGTTCTAATTTTGTAATGTATTCAAAATATTTTGTAACCTTGTCCTTTCTTGTATCTGTAATGTTCATAGATCTTAAAATGCATCAGTCAGCTGGAACTGGCCCAGTTAATAGGGACTGGAGTAAAAGCACGTTATATTTCTGGAACAGTTCGAGGTCGAGAAGGATCAGTTTCTGGATCCAGAGACCAGACAGCTGACGAATTTTTAAGTTTGGGACTGGGTAAGTTGATTTTCTTCAACAAATTATGCTTGGAGTAAATTTCACAATGGCCACGTGCTGTCATTTTTGGCCTTGATGTTTCTTTTAAAATGTTATTGTTGCGTGAAGCCAGCTTTTTCAATGCACAGCACCTTTAATTCAATCACTATATTTAACACTGAGCAGGACATACAGGTTTCTACATGGCCAAGTTCTGTGCAGCTTCTTGGGAATATGGATTATGGTAGGTCCATTCCTATCAAATTCAGCATTCTGAAGCAATGTACGTTATGCAGCCTTTCGCATTTTTAGTGATTGTCCACCACTGGTTCACTCTAACATTTCAAGTTCTCATTTATTTTCGTATGCAGCCCCTTCTGGAGTAAATCCCCAGCCACCAAAATCTTATCCCTGCTGTCTTCATTTTGTCTTGGTCTTTATCATTCAAGTCTTCATTCAGTTTTCCTATAAACAGTAAGATGTGAAAGCCAGCCATTTGACACTTAGATTAGAGTGCTTAAGAGGGTCAAGAAAAATGAATCATGGAATGAGTTGGAAACCTATTTTATCAGTATGATTTCTGAGAAACCAAATATCAGACTTGAAGTTGAAAGTGGAAAAGGAACTGAATTGGAGGAATGGTTCAGTAAATGGCATGGAAAAAAAGCTTGCATTTGTGTAACATTTCTTAAAGCTCCAGGCCATCCTAAAATCAGGTAGAGGTGCTACCAGATGGAGTTTAATTTGGACAAATCTGAGGTGCTACATTTTACTAAGACAAATCAGGGCAGGATGTATACACTTCATGGTATGATGCTGGAGAGTGTTGCCAAACAAGGAGACCTTGGTTCATAGTTCCTTGAAAGTAGAGTTGCAGATAACAGGTTAGTGATGGCGGTATTTGGTACACTTGCCTTTATTGGTCAGTACATTGAGTAAAGGAGTTGAGATGTCATGTTGCAGCTATACAGGACATTGGTTAGGCCCCTTTTGGAATGCAGTGTTCACTTTTGGTCTCTCAACTATAGGAAAGATGTTGTGAAACTTGAAAGGGTTTAGAAAGAATTTACAAGGATGTTACCAGGGCTATGGGCTAGAGGGAGAGGCTGAACAGGCTGATGTTATTTTCTCTGAAGCATCACAGGCTGAGGGGTGACCTTACAGAAGTTTGTAAAATCATGAATTGCATGGATAGAATGAATAGCCAATGTCCTTTCCCCAGAGTATGGGATTCAAAGCTAGAGAGCATAAGTTTAAGGTGAGAGGATAAAACTTAAAGGGACCAAAGGAGCAACATTTTCATGCAGAGTGGTGGGTGTATGAAATCAGCTGCCAGAGGAAGTAGTGGAGGTGGTATAATTCCAACATTTAAAAGCCATCCAGACGTGTACATGGATATGAAAGGTTTAGAGGGATATGGGCCAAATGCTGGCAAATTGAATTGGATTAATTTAGAATATCTGGTCAACATGGATGAATTGGACTGAAGGGTCTTTTTCCATGCTGTACATCTCTGACACTATAACCATTCAGATGCTTTAAATTTTGCAGTAGAAACTATTTAATATGTGTCCAATAATTAGCGAATCTGTAACAGAGAACATAAATCAAAGTTTGGGAGAAGATTTGTAGCTCGGGTTCTAGTTGTTGTGGTTCTGTTCACTGAGCTGGGAGTTTGTGTTGCAGACGTTTTGTCCCCTGTCTAGGTGACATCCTCAGTGCTTGGGAACCTCCTGTGAAGCGCTTCTGTGATCTTTCCTCCAGCATTTGTAGTGGTTTGTATCTGCCGCTTCCGGTTGTCAGTTCCAGCTGTCCGCTGCAGTGGTCGGTATATTGGGTCTGGGTCGATGTGCTGATTGATTGAATCTGTGGATGAGTGCCATGTCTCTAGGAATTCCCTGGCTGTTCTCTGTTTGGCTTGTCCTATAATAGTAGTGTTGTCCCAGTCGAATTCATGTTGCTTGTCATCTGCGTGTGTGGCTACTAAGGATAGCTGGTCGTGTCGTTTCGTGGCTAGTTGGTGTTCATGGATGCAGATCGTTAGCTGTCTTCCTGTTTGTCCTATGTAGTGTTTTGTGCAGTCCTTGCATGGGATTTTGTACACTACATTGGTTTTGCTTATGCTGGGTATCAGGTCCTTCGTTCTGGTGAGTTGTTGTCTGAGAGTGGCTGTTGGTTTGTGTGCTGTTATGAGTCCTAGTGGTCGCAGTAGTCTGGCTGTCAGTTCAGAAATGTTTTTGATGTATGGTAGTGTGGCCAGTCCTTTGGGTTGCGGCATGTCCTCATTCCGTTATCTTTCCCTTAGGCATCTGTTAATGAAATTGCACGGGTATCTGTTTTTGACGAATACATTGTATAGATGTTCTTCCTCTTTTTGCAGTTCTGGTGTACTGCAGTGTGTTGTGGCCCTTTTGAATAGTGTCTTGATGCAACTTCTTTTGTGTGTTGGGGTGGTTGCTTTCGATAATGCAAAGATTAGAACAAACAGTATTACCGCAAATTCAACCCAAACTCTGGGTCAGATATATGGATGACACCTTTGTAATCATTAAAAACACAGAAATAGAGGGCACAGACCAGATCATCAATGCCACACTCACAGGAATCCGATTCACTAGAGAGGAAGAAAAGGACAGCAAACTCCCATTCCTAGACGTGATGGTACAGAGAACACCAAACGGAGAATTCACCACAAACGTATACAGGAAAGCCGCACACACAGACCGAGTCCTGAACTACAAAAGCAACCACCTCAACACACACAAAAGAAGTTGCATCAAGACACTATTCAAAAGGGACACAACACACTGCAGTACACCAGAACTGCAAAAAGAGGAAGAAGAACACATATACAATGTATTCGCCAAAAACGGATACCCGCGCAATTTCATCAACAGAAGCCTAAGGCAAAGACAACGGAATGAGGACATGCCGCAACCCAAAGGACTGGCCACACTACCATACATCAAAAACATTTCTGAACTGACAGCCAGACTACTGCGACCACTAGGACTCATAACAGCACACAAACCAACAGCCACTCTCAGACAACAACTCACCAGGACAAAGGACCTGATACCCAGCATGAGCAAAACCAATGTAGCGTACAAAATCCCATGCAAGGACTGCACAAAACACTACATAGGACAAACAGGAAGACAGCTAACGATCCGCACCCATGAACACCAACTAGCCACGAAACGACACGACCAGCTATCCTTAGTAGTCACACATGCAGATGACAAGCAACATGAATTCAACTGGGACAACATTACTATTATAGGACAAGCCAAACAGAGAACAGCCAGGGAATTCCTAGAGACATGGCCCTCATCCACAGATTCAATCAATCAGCACATCGACCTGGACCCAATATACCGGCCACTGCAGCGGACAGCTGGAACTGACAACCGGAAGCGGCAGGTACAAATCACTATAAATGCTGGAGGAAAGATCACAGAAGCGCTTCACAGGAGGCTTCCAAGCACTGAGGTTGTCACCTAGACATGGGACGAAACGTCTGCAACACAAATTCCCAGCTCGGCGAACAGAACGCAACAACAGAGAACATAAATGTTTGCATATTTAATTTTGTCCTTTTGGTATTAAAATATTTAATCTGGGCTTGTCTTCTTTCTACATTTGCTCTGAGATCTCAAATTGAGCCATTCAAAAGTCATTTCCATTCTGGTTATTGCTTCTTAAATTTAACATGATTACCTTTTTTAATTGTATTGTATATTTGCAATACCCTGTAATTGCTGCTTCTGTCTAGAATTATTTATACGTACAGATTGCATTTTGTGTTACAAACTAAAAGTTTGCACTAGAATAAATATAAACCCTAAAAAAATTAATTCTGTAGCGTTTGTTTCAATGCCTACTCAGGTACTCTAGTCAGTGGGACTGTGGACCGAAAACAAATAGCCAGCATCCAGGAATCTATTGGTGAGACAAGCTCTCAGAGTGTTGTTGTTGCAGTTGACAGGTAAGATTTCAGATTTACATTTTGTCATCCTTCTCGTTTACTTTGTCCAACTTATGCTTTGACTTTCATTTACAATTTAGTGTTTGATCAAAATAGTTTAATGGAGGAGGTACCCTGTCCTTAGAAAAAATTATTTAATAATTAATTTATGTTGCATTTTTATCACAATAAAACATCACAAGCTACTTCATTAAGGTGCTATCAAACAAAATTTCACTAAGCCACAGCATATTAGGACAGATGACCAAACACTTAGACAAAGAGGCAGAATTTAAGGAGCATCTTGAAAGACACAAGTGATGTAGAGCTGCAAGCTATTTCAAGAGATCTTGGATCAATTGAGGTCTAGGATGTATTTATGGTAACAATGTAAATTCTGGTGTCAACATGGAAAAACTACAACACAGGATTACTTGTGTTCCAAACGACAGAAGTGCAATCGACAGGGTGACCCCACAACTTATAAATCAACTCAAAATTCTGGGATTTTTCCCATCCAGTCATGCATGGTGCTGAACAGCTAAACAACACATTCAAGGAGGATGCTTACTAATATTCCCATCCTCAATGATGGGGCCCAGGAATTCAGTATAAAAGAAAACGCTGAAACATTTGCAAGTACTTTCAGTCAGAAATATCCATCTCTGCCTCCTCCTGAGGTCCCCAGCATCAAAGATACCAGTCTTCAATCAATTCAGTTTATTCCTAGTGGCACCAAGAAAATCTTGAAGACAATGTTCTACTATTTGTACTGAAAGCGTCTGTTCTAGAGCTAGCTATGCCCCTAACCAAGCTGATGTGAAAACTTACTCCACTATGTCTCGTCCACAAAAAGACTTATAAATTTACTCTCTCATCTGTAAAGGGTTGAAACTGTTATTGACAATGCTATCAAGTGACATTTGTGGTCTCTCCAACGGCTCAATTCCTGATCTCATTGCAAGCTATAGCTGAAAGTGCTGAATTTAAGAGGAGAAATAAGGGAGACATCAAGACGGATTTGACAGAATGTCAAATGTAACATCAAGGAATCCTAACAAAAGTGGAGCCACTGGGAATTGGCGACAAAATTCTCTGCTGGTTGGAGTTATACTTAGTTAGTAGTTGGAATCTCAGCCAAAAGATATCACTGCAGTGTTGAGAAGTGGCATGTGACCATTTCTAATGAGAGAATCCAACCATCGACCTTTGACATTCAATGGTGGTATCATTGCTGAATCCATACTGTCAGCAACCTGGGCATTAATACTGGGCAGAAACTGAACAGAGCCAACTATATAAATGCTGTGGCCACAGAAGCAAATGAGTGGTTGTGAATGCTGCAGCAAGTAACTCACTTTCTGACCCCCCAAAGCCTATCCACTCTGCAAGACAGGTTAGGAGTGTGATTGAATGCTCCCCACTCACCTGGAGGGGTGCAGCTCCAACAACACTTAAGCTCAGCACCATCCCAGGATAAAGCAAACTGCTTAAATGGTATCTTTTCAGCTCTTCCAATTTGCATTCTGATTGCCACCGATGTACAGCTACAGCAATGTGTACTACCTACAAGGTTCATTGTAAAACTTACCATGACTACTTAGACAGCACCTTCCAAACCTGTGACCTTTACCACCTGGAAGGACAAGGCTAGCAGATACATGAGAACAGGGCTATCTGCAAGTTTTCCTCCAAACCACACATTACCCTGACTTGGAGCTATATCGCTCTTCCTTTACTGTTTACAGTTAAAATCCTGGAACACACACCTTCCCTAACAGAACTGTGGGTATCCTTACACATCATGGATTTCAGGGATTCAAGAAGACAGGAGACTGCCAACTTCATGAGGACAAATAGAGATAGCAATGAATTGTCATTCTGTGAATGAACAATGTTACAGAACAGAGGTGGCCATTCTGTCTTTTGCAGGTGCTGGCTCTTTGAAAGATGTATCTAGTAACTTCCATTGTCCCACTCTTCTCTCAAATGCCTAGTTTTTTTTCTATTTCACATAATAATCCAGTTCTCTCTTTTATGTTATTATTGAATCTGATTCCACAACTAAATGGTAGTGCAGTCAAGTTGCTGAATGTTTTTTAATAAATTATTCTGGAGTATGGAGGCTCAGTCTTTGAGCAAGATGAGATCAATAGACTTCTACATATTAAAACATTAGTGGAAATGGGAATAGTGCAGCAACATGGTTAAGACGGGGGAAATCAACAGTGACCTCATTGAAAGATGAGGTGAACACAAACAGCTAAATAGTCCATTACCACTCCTACTTGCCATATTTTATTTCCTCATTTCACTGCTGATTCTTTTATCTTGATGCTCAGTCCACAGGTTACCAAACCTCTACCACCGGAAACTGTTTTCCCTCTTTTTTTTCCCCCTGTTGTCATGCTTTATGATCTTTGGTCACATTACCTTCCCTTCTGCAAGAGCAACCCTAATTTCCCACATCTCGCTACTCTGTGAGCTATTGTAGTAAACCTTCTCTTTGCAATATCTATGTCTTTTGTCATCCTTAATGCTTGATATTCACAATTAGCCACAAAACACAATACAGTTAGACAACCTTTCATAAAGGTTTCGTATCTCTTCCTTGCTTTCTTTGTTTAGTAACTCTATTTAAGTCAAGAATCATTTTAATATCTTTTAATAGCTTTTGTAATTTGAGATGCTCCTTTCAAAGACTTGTATGCAGATATACACTGACATCTCTGTCCTTGCATTCCTTGTGAGGTTGCGCCATTTTTTTTATGGTCTCTCCTCATTCATCCTAGTGAATATTTTACAGTATTAAATATCATCTAATACGTGTCTTCCCATTTTGCTCAAGAGTTCCAAAGAAGACTTACTTTGGACCAAGTTTTAACTACCTTTGTATAGATGCTGTAGAACTTGGAATTTTTCCAAAGCTTTGTTTTTATTTCTGTTTTCATTGTTTTTGAGTTGGAATCATATTAATAAAGAAAATTAAAGTAAGGCAAAAACAAAGAACTGCACATGCTGGAAGTCCGAAACAAAAATAAAAATTGCTGCAGAAACTCAGGAGCATCTGTGGGAAAAAAATAGAGTTAACTTTTCAAATCTGGAGACTCTTCAAGACGAACAATCACTGGACTTGAAATGTTAACTCTATTTTCTTCCCATGGATGCTGACAGACCTGAATTTCTGAAATCTAGAAAATTCTCATGTATACATTTAAGGAAATCATCCACCTCTTTTCTTATATATTTATGTCCTCAGCCAATATTAAGTTAATTGAATTCAGTTAACACCATAGCAAACTTTGCCTGCTCTGTCCCTTTTCCAGTATTTTATGGCCTTCGGTGCATGTGACTGAGCCATGTGTGCATTTCATGTGTCATGTTCAAAATGAAAAATCTACTTATTGCATTCTAGAATTTTCACAGGATCTACAAGACTTGACGGAAATGCTATTGGTAAGTGCTGATTATCAATATTTTTAATATTTCTGTGTCAGTTTACTCCACTGGTGCATTGGATAACATTGTAGTTATTTTTTATTTGCAGTTGATTTTGTACGCTGGCTTTGTGCTGTTTCCATGGATGAGTTAGCCTCACCAACACATCCGCGAATGTTCAGTCTACAGAAGATTGTTGAGATATCTTATTACAACATGGGGCGAATAAGGCTACAATGGTCCAGAATATGGGAGGTCATTGGAGACCATTTCAATAAGGTAATTTTAGATTAGATTCCCTACAGTCTGGAAACAGGCCATTTGGCCCAACCAGTCCACACTGACCCTCCGAAGAGTAACCTACACAGATCCATTTCCCAACACTTAACCCACTAATGCACCAAACACACAGGCAGGAATTGAATCTGGGTCGTTGGTGCTATGAGGCAGCAGTGCTAACCACTGAGCCACCGTGCCATCCTAATGTTCTGAAAGTAATTTGATCCATCATAAGCTCATTTTAAATGTGCTTATTTACTTGTCCAAATGAAAAAATATTTTACAATGTTTGCATAACTATTTACTTCTCATGGTTCCTTAGCTCAAGTGTTGATGCAAAGAATTTATCCTTAATGCCATGTTATCAATTACATTTTGGACATGATCGTGTTTATTATGTATAGATTTTTGGACACCAGCATTTATTCAGTCAAAAGCAGCTACTACTGGACTTGCACCTTGTACATTTAAAAATGCTGTTGCATTGGGAGCTTAATGTGTCTGCCACTCCTTGATGCAGATTAACCCTGCCTACTCCCTCATAAAGCTTGGTATTTAATATTAAGATTTGTTTGGTAAATGTAACCAGCACCAGAAATTATATAAATTTTATTTAGTTGTTTTTTGTTCCTAGCCTTTTTGACCTTGTCGCCTGATCACTTCTCTCTCTTATCACTAATCATCCATAATATACTTTTTTATGTTACATTCCCCATAGAGACTAATAAATTTTAAAGAGAAAATTGAACTTCCAATTATATAAGAACTAGGAGTAGGCATAGGCATTTCAACCACTCGAGCTTGCTCCACCATTTAATATGATCATAGCTGATCTTATCTTGGCTTCAATTCCTCCTTGCTGCCTGGCCTCCTTAACCCTTCAACTCATTACGACTTAAAAATCTGTCTATCTCCTTAAATTTATTCAACATCCCAGTATCCACTAAAGTGAGGTAGTAAATTCCACAGATTCACAACTGAAAAAATAAAATGTCAATATTAGACCTACAGCTGTTCACAGGATTCGTGCTGTGGTCTGATTAATACCTTGTATAGTTTTAGCAAAACCTCTGTACTCATATACTGCATTCCCTTTGAAATAAAGGCTAATGTTCCATTTGCTTTCCCTATTACCTGCTATGTTTAGATGCTGGCTTTTTGCGATTCATGGACAAGAACTCCCAGATCCCCCTGTTCAATTGCTTTCTGCTTTTCCATTTGTACTAAGACAACTTATCATCTCTACCTAACTTTAGCTTTTATTTTACCATTTTTTTTTGTTGTCTACCCTCTAGAGACCAGTTCTCCATCTACTCTGGTCCATTGCCTTCATCTTTTAACCTTCAATTGAGTTTTGTTTGCAGTGTCATAGTAGACTGTCTAATCAGATTGAAATATCCAGTGTCATTACTATAATGCAAATTTATTTTGTTTTCTATATATGATCTTCTCATACGAATTTGTAATATTTAGTGGATGAAATCAACCCATTGAATTGACTTTGATTAATGTGATTTTTTTATAGTGTTGTTATGAATTTTGTATTGCCCATCTGTTATCAGGTTGGCTGCAATCCCAATGAAGATGTTGCCATTTTTGCAGTAGATTCTCTGAGGCAGTTATCAATGAAATTCTTAGAGAAAGGCGAACTTGCTAACTTCAGGTTTCAGAAGGATTTCTTGAGACCATTTGAGCACATAATGAAAAAGAACAGGTAAAGTGACAAGTGAACAAGATTTTAAAAGAAATTGTTTCCTTTCTGTAGTCAAATTTCAATTTCATGCAGAAATTATATAGAAACTATTGTAACAGATGAGTTATAATAAAAATGGCTCATATTTGAAAAGTCGTAGATATGTTATACAGTGCCAAAATTACATTTTATTTGCTATATAATCAGTGTAATTTTAAAAATAATTTAAGAAGCAGCAAGATAAGTTGTTGAAGATGGCATTTTTTCTAATAATATTTGAATACAAAAATTGTGTTCACCTTCTGTAATTTTTAGCAAAAATATTTTAGGTTACATGTTTGGAAATCAAGTTTTGTAAACTAGGGTAGATGTTCAGGTTAGCTTAAATAACAAATGTTCAAGCAATCTATGTACAAGCTCTCCCTTTCTTCACCTGTTACTTATGTTTACAAAGAATGCATGTTTCACCATATACCTGTTGATTTTACAATTGCATATGTTAAATGCTTTCATCTGTATTCTTGAAAATTTCTTCTTTAAACCTGAAGATCGCCAACAATCCGTGATATGGTGGTTCGGTGTATAGCTCAGATGGTTAACTCGCAGGCTGGCAATATTCGTTCTGGGTGGAAGAACATCTTCTCTGTCTTTCACCTGGCCGCTTCCGATCAAGATGAGAGTATAGTAGAACTAGCATTTCAAACCACAGGGCACATTGTCAGTGAGTATACTTTCAGTGTCATCCAGTTTATGAAATTTTGGAAGTATGATTCATTTAACCGTGATGTTTTTAATAAATAATAAATTCTGACACCCCCCTCCTACTCAATCTAAAGTTAGAATTTAAAATGGACAAGCATGTATACCTTCAATTTTTTTAACTGCTCCATATAAAGAAGGACCATCCTTCTTTACCTTTCACAGTCTAGTACCTTGTCTAACCACTCAGTAGATTTCTATGCCCAACCATGAAAATCAAAGCATCATAGAAAGTTTATGTTGGGTGAATGATGTCAATTTTATCTCTAGACCTTGATGCACATCCTATTGATCTCACTTTGACCAGTCAGAGTACTACTTCACTTTTGACACTTATCCCTAATTTACTGCATGCTGCTGATATCTGTCACAATTTTGCAATTTGGATTTTATATCGAAAATATAACAATGCACAGAGATGATGCAAGTATTAACGTTTTTATCCTATGACCTCAGAAATAATTTCTTTTTATGGGTTTTAATGATTAATTATAGAGTATAAAATTACTTTTACAGCATGATCACTTGATTTCTCATCGGCAATTCTTGTTAATTGAATTTCAGCAATGACAATTAAATGTATTTGTATTTCTTAACAACAGTATTGGACCAATTTAAATAGTCCAACTCTTCAGTTTTGAACTTACTGCTTTTCATCTCACCCTTTAGTATCTTAACACATGAGAATCTCCAATTGTCGTCGTCATATTTGAGGAGTTGGTGATATAGCAGTCATGTCACTAGACTAATAATCTAAAGGACCAGGCTAATGCTCTAGATGCATGCGTTCGAATCCCTCTACTGCAGCAGGTGGAATTTAAACTCAATTAATTAATCTAGACTATAAGGCTGGCAATCATGACCATGCCACGTATCCCAGTTGCTGTTCTAGTTCTCTCATGTGTTTTATGAAATCTGCCATCCTTGTCCAATGTGACTCCAGACCCACAACAATATGATTGATTTGAAACTGCCATCTGAAACGCCCTAGCATGCAAGTACAGTTGGGAATGGGCAGCAGATGCTGGGCTTGCCAGCAATACCCAGGCTTCATGGAAGTACCAAGAAGATACAATTGTTTATTTTACAATTAGAGAGTCCTGATAGGATAAAATTGCTTAAAGTACGTATCTATATAACCCAATAGAATTATTAGCTTCTGTGTTGATTTCATACCTTTCCAGCTCCCTGTGTCCGTATTTGTAACTTATCACATTGTAGTTGCCTCTTCTGCAAGTTCCCTTCATTTCTTATCCTTGCTACAAAACCCCAGTGTCACAATCGTGTCCGTTTCTGTACTTGCCAAATTGTTCTAGATTTTCATTGACTTTTGCACGATTATGGAATATGCCCTTGAAAATATGCTCTTGCAAGCCCAGATCTAAATATGCCCTGTCTCTTAACTGCATGTTTTGCCTGAGGCCAGCAATCAAGTTGGACTCAATGCAATTGGATTTTTCCTTTTAATTGAAATGGAAATTTTCATGCTTTGAAATGTAAAATTTGATATTCATTATGTTTTGTGTTCCATTAAATGAAACATTTAAACTAAGTGTTGTGGCATAGTTGTTAATAAAGCTTCAAGGACCTTGTCTTAAAGCACGAAACTTGTTTTGGGGGTGAAAATAACAAGCAATTACTGAACAGGATTTAAAGTTTGACCTCATTCACAAAGTAAACTAGGAAAGAAGGCTATGGGATAAAACTAATGAATATAATCAAAATAGGATCGACTATTGCTGTGTAATTTTCTCCAATTAATAAACTAATAGGCTATTTATTGTAAGTAACAACTATAAATCAGGTTTAATGAGAAGTTAAGCAAAAGTTTAAATAAAACTCAGATTTCACTCAACTCAATTCCTACTTCAACATTGAACAAAAGTTGTATTTTTAAGTAGATCACATAGGAACAGCTTTCAGCAGTTGTTTGTCGAGTAAAACTTTATCTTGAGCATTAATGATCATAGTTTGTTAACTGCCTGCTGAAGTTGTAGGTTACTGAAGTAAGTTTGATATTCTAGCTTCTCCTTACATTGAAATTCAAACTGTCCCAGTGAAGTGCATCTCAACAGCCCAGCTAATAATAGTAGTGCCCAAGAAAATTGGATCTGACCGATGTAGTGCCTAACAAAGTGATAGGCAAATGTGAAATGGAAAAGTATTTATAAAGCCCAAGTTAAATGGCCCAAGCACAAGCAGTAATCCAGTAATATATGGAGATAAAGAATATAATAAGAGGTGTTATACTTTGGCACCGTCTTGTAAGAAAGCTTCTATTTTCAAATGTACTTAATTATTTGATGTAATATTGTATCACATTAGCTAATATGATGAAAGCTATGCTTGTAAATTGTTTTGCACATCTAGTTGATAAGGTGGAATTCAAAGGAAAATGGCAATTAATGCCTTTCTCTGAATGGAGTGTGATAGCTGAAACAACATTTTCTGTTGTAATACAAACTAACATCAAAGTGTGATCAATGGGAGGGTTTGTTGAATAAGTGGATATGTGTTGAAGAGTAAGAAAAGTTTATACAAGCTGAATACCTTAACGGAAACGACATTACTTTTGATCCTCAGAACAATCCCTCTTATTTCCTTTGCAAGCGTAATTAAACATTTAATTCGCCATGATTAAACTTTAGTTCATATTGAATGTTGAGATCTTAATGTGGATTTTGAATCAAAAATGTCAATTGTTAATTTGAAAGCTAGTTAATGATAATGAGTTTGAATATACTTCATCTTTACAAATTTTATTTTCGCAGTGAATGTATTTGCAAAGTATTTTCCAGCAACAATAGATTCTTTTCAAGATGCTGTGAAATGTTTGTCGGAATTTGCCTGCAATGCTGCTTTTCCTGATACAAGTATGGAAGCAATCCGCCTCATTCGTCATTGTGCAAAATATGTCTCTGAGAGACCACAGGTGAAAAATTGGTTACTATATATTTACATCATTTATATATTTCTAGCAGAAATTTTGAAACATAATCCATTGAAGACGCTGCAATATGATGTAGCTAATTGTGGGAAAATGTTCAACATCACATCAGTGAGTTGGCAGTGGTTATTGAACATGGAACATTACAGCGCAATACAGGCCTTCAGCCCTCCATCATGCGCCGACCTGTGGAACCAATCTGAATCCCACCTAACTTACACTATTCTGTTCTCATCCATGTGCCTATCCAATGACCATTTAAATGCACTTAAAGTTGGCGAGTGTACTATTGTTAAGTGCAGTGCATTCCATATCCCTACTACTCTGAGTAAAGAATCTGCCTCTGACATCTGTCCTATGTCTATCACCCTCAATTTAAAACTATGTCCCCTCATGCTCGCCATCACCAACCGCGGAAAAAGGCTCTCACTGTCCAATTTATCTAACCTTCTGCTTATCTTCGATGTCTCAACAAAGTCTCCTCTCAACCTTATTCTCTCTAACGAAAACAGCATCAAGTCCTCAGCCTTTCCTCGTAAGACCTTCCCTCCTTACCAGGAAACATCCTTATAATTCTCCTCTGAACCCTTTCTAAAGCTTTCACATCCTTCTGATAATGCGGTGACCAGAACTGTATACAATGCTCCAAATGTGGCCACGCCAGAATTTTGTACAGCTGCAGCATGATCTCATGGTTCTTAAACGTAAACCCTTGACCAATAAAAGCTAACACACTGTATGCCTTCTTAACAACCTGTCAACCTGGGTGGCAAGTTTCAAGGATCTATGTACATGGACACCGAGATCTCTCTGCTTATCTACACTACCAAGAATCTTACCATTAGCCCAGTACTTTGCATTCTGGTTACTCCGACCAACGTGAATCACCTCGCACTGAACTCGATTTGCCACCTCTCAGCCCAGCTCTGCAGTTTATCTATATTTCTCTGTAATCTACAACATCCTTCATCACTATCCATAACTCTACCAACCTTAGTTTCATCCGTAAATCTACAAACCCATCCTTCTATTCCCTCCTCCAGGTCATTTATAAAAATGACAAACAGCAGTTGACCCAAAACAGATTCTTGCGGTACACCACTAGTAAGTGAACTCCAGAATGAATATTTTACATCAACCACCACCCTCTGTCTTCTTTCAGCTAGCCAACTTCTGATCCAAACTATTAAGTCACCCTCAATCCATACCTCCGTAAATTGAGCAATAGCTTATTGTGGGGAACCTTATGAAACACCTTACTGAAATCCATATACACCACATCATCCACCTATTTGGTCACCTTCTCAAAGAACTCAATAAGGTTTGTGAGGTATGACCAACCCTTCACGAAACCATGTTGACTATCCCTCATCAACTTATCCCTATCGAGATGATTATAAATTCTGTCTCTTATAACCTTTTCCAACACTTTACCCACAACCAAAGTAAGGCTCCCAGGTCTATAATTTCCAGGGTTGTCTCTACTCCCCATCTTGGACATGGGAAAAACATTTGCTATCCTCCAGTCTTCTGGCACTATTACTGAAGACAATGATAACATAAAGATCAAAGCCAAAGGCTTGACAATCTCCTCCCTGGCCTCTTAGAGAACCCAAGGATAAATCCCATCTGGCCCAGGGGATTTATCTATTTTCAGAATTTCTAACACCACCTCCTTGTGAACCTCAATCCCATCTAGTAACCTGTTTCTCGGTATTCTCCTCGACAATATTGTCTTTTTCCAGTGTGAATACTGACGAAATTCAGTATTCCCCTATCTCCTCTGACTCCACACACAACTTCACACTTGGCCCTAATCTTGCTTTGACTTTCTTTTATCCATGTTATGCCTATAGAAAGCCTTAGAGTTTTCCTTGTTCCTATCTGCCAACAACTTCTCATGTTCCCACCTGGCTCCTCTTAGATCTCTCTTTAGGCTTTTCCTGGCTAACCTGTAACTCTCAAGTGTCCTAACTGAGCCGTTACATCTCATCCTAACGTAAACCACCTTCTTCCACTTGACAAGAGATTCAACTTCCTTAGTAAAACACAGCTCCAGCCCTCAATAACCTCCTCTTGGTACATACTTATCAAGGACCCACAGTAGCTGGACCTTAAATAAGCTCCACATCCCATTCCTTGCAGTTTCCTTCCCCATTTTATGCATCCTAAATCTTGCCTAATCGCATTGCAATTGCCTTTCCCCCAGCTATAGTTCTTGCCCTGTGGTGTATATCTATCCCTTTCCATCACTAAAGTAAATATAACTGAATTGTAGGCACGATCACCAAAGTGCTCACTTACCTCCAAATCTAACAGCTGGCTGGGTTCATTACCCAGTACCAAATCCAATGTCCCTTGTTGGCCTGTCTACATACCGTGTCAGGAAGCCCTCCTGCACACATTAGACAAAAACTGACCCATCTAAAGTACTTGAACTACAGCGTTCCCAGTCAATATTTGGAAAGTTGAAGTCCCCCATAACAACTACCCTGTTACTCTCGCTCATATTGAGAATCACCTTTGCTATCCTTTCCTCTACATTCCTGGAACTATTTGGAGGTCTCAAGAAAACTCCCAACAGTGTGACCTCTCCTTTCCTGTTTCTGATCTCAGCCCATACTACCTCAGTGGACGAGTCCTTAAACATCCTTTCTGCAACCATAATACTGTCCTTGACTAACAATGCCACACCACCTCCCTTTCACCATTTTCTTTGTTGTTACTGAATCCCTGAACCTGCAATAACCATTCTTGTCCCTGCTCTATCTATGTCTCTGAAATGGCCACAACGTCAAAATCCCAGGTACCAACCCATGCTCAAGTTCAGCCACTTCATTCCAGATGCTCCTGGCATTGAAATAGACATACTTCAACTTCTTACTTGCCGGTGCCGCCTTGTGATCTTGAAATCTTAGCCCTGACCTCACTATTCTCAACCTCTGTATATTTGAACTACAGTTTCAGTTCCTATCCCCCTGATGAATTAGTTTAAATCTACCCAATGAGCATTAGAAAATTTTTCCCCCAGGATGTTGCTACCTCTCTGGTTCAGGTGAAGACCATCCAGTTTGTAGAACTCCCGCCTACCCCAGAAAAAGCTCCAATTATCCGGGAACCTGAAACCCTCCCTCCTGCCCCATTCCTATAGCCACATGTTCAACTACTCTCTCTCCCTATTCTTTGCCTCGCTAGAACATGGCTCGGCAACAAACCAGAGATAACAATTCTGTTTGTTCTAGCTCACTTAATTTCTGCCTTAAATCCCCATCTCCCTACCTACGTGGTTACGACTTCGGGCTGCTCTCCCTCCCCGTCTCCCACCCCCCTCAAGGATCCCGAAAACATGATCAGAGACCTCATGAACCCTGGCACCTGGGAGGCAACACACCAACCATGAGTCTCTCTTGCTCCCACAGAAACTCCTATCTATTCCCCCAAACTGTGGAGTCCCCAATGACTAATGCTCTGCTCCTCCTCTTCCTTGGAGGAGAAAGTGAGGTCTGCAGATGCTGGAGATCAGAGCTGAAAATGTGTTGCTGGAAAAGCGCAGCAGGTCAGGCTTATGCCCGAAACGTTGAATTTCCTGTTCCTTCGATGCTACCTGACCTGCTGCGCTTTTCCAGCAACACATTTTCAGCTCCTCCTCTTCCTTCCCTTCTGAGCGACAGGAACAGACTCTGTGCTAGAGATCTGTACCCCATGGCTTACCCCGGTAAGTCATCTTCCCACCCCCCACCCAACAGTATCCAAAATGGTATACTTGTTATTGAGGAGATGGCCACAGGCCTGACAGTAACCCATCTACCTTCTTTTACCTGAGGTGTGACTACCTCCCAGTAACTCCTCTTAATCACCCCCTCTGTCTCCCGAATGATCCAAACATCTGTGTTATTAGATCCTAATTGAGGAAGATAGTGTGGGTTTGAGGTCTAATTTGGAGAGGGAGATGGGAATGGAAAAGCATCGATGCAAAGACGTTCTTTCACATTACCATTTTCATTTTGTTTGGAGCACTGTTCAGGATTGGTACCTACACAAGTTATTTTAATTTCAAAATATATTGCAGGCATTCAAAGAATACACCAGTGATGATATGAATGTAGCTGCTGAGGATAGAGTATGGGTGCGAGGATGGTTTCCAATTCTGTTTGAGTTGTCATGCATAATTAACAGATGCAAATTGGATGTAAGAACTCGGTAAGAATCTCTTTCCTCTGAGTAATGAAGCAGTATTTTCAACAGTGCAGTGTGCAGTAAAATAATAAAGTCATATGCTTTTCATTTTTATGTTTTATATGTGGTATAGCTACTAAAATGTTTTATGATTTTTTTTGTTTATTATATACTTAGCTTGTCAGTTGCTTTGTATAATTTAATCAATTTTGCCTCCACCCTTGACTTTAATTATCTATATTGATTACCATTTTAAATCATTTTATTACAAAGGTTAAAATTAAGCAGCAGAGGTCAATACCAACAAAATAGTTTGAATTGTACAGTATGTGAGAAGTTAGGCTTTTTGTCAATGTTTCAGAATGTTTTGTTGTCCTGTCTCAGAATTGTTCTTGTTCAGCTGAGGTATTGGAGACCGTGTAATACAGAACTGGAATCTCTCAAACCTAACCTAAACATTAATGAACTGAAGCTGCTTTCTTACCTGTGCTGGTGGGATGTGCTGTTAGTCCCTGAAATGTTGGTCCTGCGCAGCATCCAGATTCACTCTGGATACAGTCAACACAGACTTTGTTTAAACAGAAACTGGGCTTCCAGTTTTAATGAGTGCAGCAGGTTTTAACTGGGGTTGCTGTCATTTCTACAAGGGAGGAGTTTAGTGTCTTTTTAAGTACGCATCAATTACAAAGGTTTTGGAAAATTAGGGGCAAGTTATAGTACTCCATTCTCATGTTGTTCAGCAACATGATACACTAAAGCTCTCTGTAAATGGATATCTTCAGGTTCATTTTAAGTAAAGATACCCAATAAAAAGTATTCAATACATAATAAATACTTTTATTAGCAATCATGTTTGTTTGAGAATTGGTTAAATATTAAGAATATGTTTTACCATGATTTCCTTGCACTCTTTGAAGGGGAGGAGACATCATTGTGGTATTGTTACTGGGCTAGTAATCCAGAGACTCGGGGGGTGTATATTTGCTCACAGGATGAGGGCTTCACATTTATTGTCCAACCCTAATTGCTCAAAGGGCAGTTAAGAGTCAACCAAATTGCTGTAGGTCTGGACTAACATATCGGCCAGAGAAGGTAAGAATGGCAGTTTCCTCCACTAAAGGACGTTAATAAAACAAGTGGGGTTTTCCTACCATCGACAATGGTTTCATGGTCATCGTTAGACTCTTAATTGCAGATTTTATTGAATTCAAATTACACCATCTGCCGTGGTGGGATTCGAACCCGCGTAGTCAGAACATTACCTGGTTCTCTGGATAAACAGTCTACCGATAATACCTCGAGGCCATTGCCTCCCATGTTCTGGGGACTTCAGCTCAAATCCCACCACCATATATGGTGAAATTTGGAATTGAAGGTCTAACATTGACCGTTGTTGAATGTTATTAAAATTCTAGTTCATTAGTGTCCTTTAAGGAAGGAAAAACTGCTGTCTTACCTGCTGTGGTCTATGTGTGCCTCCAGACACACAGCAATGTGCTTAACTTCCCCCTAGCAACCCATTCTCTTGAAAAACTCAAAAAAATAACAAATGAAACTGGATGTTTCACTTAGACTCGGTCTCAGTATTGGAAATGATAAACCCAGCCCTGTCTTTCAAACAAAGCCTTTCTTAAAAAACATCTGGAGACTAGAGGGTAAATATGAGAGGTATCTCACAGACTGCTTCTGTGCTGTATATCTCTACTCTCGAAGGAAGGAATTGCCCTGCGTATCCATAGCATTGACTCCATACCCCATGAGGTCTCCTGCCATCAGGAAAAAAAGGCACTTGGATGAGAAAACCTCCTGCTGATTACCATCGTGCACCCCCTTCCCCATCCACCCTTTGCGTCCCTCACCGACACTCACTGTGCATCCCCATTACTGCTTGAGCTGATGGATTTCTAAAGGTCATAGGTGCTAGCCTGGGTCACTGAGAAGCCAATAAGAGTGTAGAGTACACATGACCTCATCCTCACCAGTATGCCTCCCACAGGTGCATATGTTCATCATGGTACTGGTAATAGTCATCTCTGCATCGTCCTAGCTCCCACCTCCTCACTGAGAATTACCATCCATTGTATTGTCTGGCACTCTCACTAGCCTTACTGCAGTAATAAAGACTGGCTTAGCCACATATTATGAATGGATTTTTAAAAAAATTAACAGTCTAGTATTTACAAAATCCTCAAACTGGAAAGGGAAGTTGTTTGATTTGGAGGGGTGGAAATCTGAGGCTTTGTGGTGGGATAAACAATAAGCCAATTTGGATTGTAACTTTCTTGTAGATTCTGCTACATTGCTCTGGCATGATATATGGGATGCACAACTAATTCTACTGTCATAAGTGATATTCACACTGTGATTAAGATATAAGAATATCATTGATGTATGTTCAGGACTGGCATGAGGCTGCTTGTTTTTATCCTGCTGCAGGGGATTAACTGTGATGTTTGAAATAATGAAAACTTATGGTCATACTTTTGAGAAGCACTGGTGGCAAGATCTCTTTAGGATTGTTTTCAGGATCTTTGACAATATGAAACTTCCAGAACAGCAGACTGAGGTAAGGAGTTGCAGTTACTCTTGAGTGTAATGAAGCTGACCCACCCAAGATCAAATGATTAAAAGTATTCATATTTATATTGGTGATTTATAGAGGTAACCCTAATAGACATGTACAATACAACAAATACAGAAAGATATTGCAGTTGTGGTGGCAGGTTGAAGTTTGGGATACAATATGAACATCAGAATACTTTTATTTTTCAGAAAGCTGAATGGATGACGACCACTTGTAACCATGCACTTTATGCTATTTGTGATGTATTCACACAGTACTTTGAAGTACTTAATGATATCCTCTTGGATGATATATTTGCACAATTATATTGGTGTGTACAGCAAGGTAAGGTTAACAGAGAAATGTTTTAACAAGAGCACAAGCAGTGAAGTTTTTGCTATCTTTCATACTAACATCACATACTTTATAAAAATACGTTAAGGTTTTAGCGAGTTTTGAGAAGATTTGTAACTCAGGTTGAGGTTCTGGATTTAGGTTTGCTCGCTGAGCTGAAAGCTTCATTGTCCAGACATTTCATCACCCTAATAGGTAACATCTTTAGTGGCATAAAATTCACTAAAGAGGAGGAAAACAACAACAAACTGCTATTCTTAGATGTCACAGTAGAGCGAACAGCCAATGGGGAACTTCAAACCAGCGTCTACAGGAAAACACTACACACGGACCAAATATTGAACTACAGAAGGAATCATCCCAACATCCACAAACGAAGCTGCATCAGAACATTATTTCAACGAGCCAACACACACTGCAGCATAGAGTAACTACACAGAGCAGAGGAAAATCACTTATACTGTGTATTCAAAAAGAATGGGTACCCAATGAACGCAGTCTGCTGATTTCTCAGCAACAAACCCAAACAAGCAGACAAAACCCACCTAGAAACCCTAGCCACTCTCCCCTACATCAAAGACATCTCTGAAATGACTGCCAGACTACTCAGACCCCTTGGCATCATGGTAACTCAAAAAACCACCAACACACTAAAACAGCAGCTAATTAACTTGAAAGACCCCATACAGACAACAAACAAAACTAATGTCATTTACAAAATACTGTGCAAGAACTGTAACAAATAACTGTAACACTACATTGGACAAACAGGCAGAAAACTAGCCACCAGGATATATGAACACCAACTAGCCACAAAATGACATGACCCCTTCTCACTAGTATCCTTACATACAGATAAGGAAGGACACCACTTCGACTGGGACAACACATCCATCGTAAGACAAGCCAAACAAAGACATGCACGAGAATTCCTAGAAGCATGGCATTCCAACCGAAACTCTATCAACAGACACATCGAGTTAGACCCCATATACCACCCCTTGAGAAAAAGAACAGGAAGTGACATCGCCAATCCAAAGAAACCCAAACATATAAATAGAAAGCAGGAAGCATGTACAGTGCTTCACCTGAGGCCCATTGAAGATGTTACCTAGTAGGGTGACAAAACCTCTGGAAATGAACCTCCCAGCTCAGCAAGTAAACCTACACCCACGTTGATTTTATACAGTACAGCACAGGGGCAGGCCCTTTGGCCCATCAACCCTGTACCAATTCTGAATCCTTATTTAGACCCATTGCTTATTGCCCACACACAGTTTCTCTCCTGCTGTTTGCCTCACTTCACTCTGGCTGATGAAAGGTGGTCATGCAGTTTGTGAATATTTTCAGATGACCATCCAGCCTGTGGGCGAGATATTCTGGCTTGTAGAAAATAAATTCTTAGGTTGAAGCCTGAATTTTCACAACAATAGTGTTGTCAGTTCAGACTGTTATCACTTGGACCAGAGCTAAAACAGTAACGTAAATTCAGTCCGTACCTAACATTTCTGTGCAATGAATCAGTATGAAACTTCCTGTTGTACGTTTGCTGTATTTTTCTTTCGAGGTACTGAAATTGCCTTAAAACTCGTATAGCTGCTCTGTTAAATTGCTGAAGTCTTTTATTAGTAATTCTATTATTAAGTCTTTTTTTCCTCTACAGATAATGAACAGCTGGCTCGATCTGGTACTAATTGTCTGGAGAATGTTGTCATTCTGAATGGGGAGAAGTTTTTGCCAGAAACTTGGGACAAAACTTGCAACTGTATGTTGGACATCTTCAAGACTACAATTCCTCATGCGTGAGTTGGAAAAAAGTTCTTTCTTCACAAAGCATCATGAGGTTTATAACAATCCTTTAAAAATTGATAACACATTTTATAAAGTATCACTTCTTAAAGGTTTCAGTACAATATTAAGTGTCAGTTATATTTTAGTAAAAGGTGATGTACAGGTACAATCTTGCGTGTCCGCAACCTTTAAATATTGGCTTTTAGAGAATCAATTCTTTCTCAGTATTTTATTCCCTTTTCTATTTCTGAAGAAATCAATGAATTGGCATCACTGCCATTGGTATCCATTAATTAATTAAGCAAGTTGATGGAGAGATGATGGTCTAATGGTATTGTCACTGAATCCAGAGACAGGTAATGTTCTTAGGTGCGGCATAGTGATTTAGCATTGCTGCCTCTCAATGATCTGCCAGGAACTGGGTTCGATTCCAGTCTTGGGTGACTGTCTGTGTGGTGTTTGCACATTCTCCCTGCGTCTGTCCTCCAGGTGCTCCAGTTTTCTCGCATATTCTAAACATGGCTGAAAATGTGTTGCTGGAAAAGCGCAGCAGGTCAGGCAGCATCCAAGGAGCAGGAGAATCGACGTTTCGGGCATGAGCCCTTCTTCAGGAACCTGAAACGTTGATTCTCCTGCTCCTTGGATGCTACCTGACCTGCTGCACTTTTCCAGCAACACATTTTCAGCTCTGATCTCCAGCATCTGCAGTCCTCACTTTCTCCTACATTGTAAACATGTGCAGGTTAAGGGGATTGGCCATGCTAAATTGTCTACAGTGTCCAGGAATGTCCAGGTCAGGTGAACTGGCCATGGTAAATGTGGGGTTTACTGGAATGGGGTGGTGCAGACTCAATGGGCCTCTTTTTGCACTGTAGGGATTCTGTGATTCGAGATCACAAAATTATTGTGGTACGCAAGTAGGCCATTCAGCCCACTGTGTCTGCACTGTCTCTTCAAATAAGCATCGTTATCTCATCTCCTGTTTCTTCCCAGTACCCTTGCACATTATTTGCATTTAAACAACCACCATTGCCCCTTTAAATGCCTCAATTGAACCTACATCCACTACATTTCCAGACAGTGAATTCTACACCCTAACTATTCACTGTGTGGGAAAAAATGCCTTGTTCACATCACACTTGCTTCTTTTGAATCCTTTAAATCTCTGGTCTCTTGCTGTTTTATAATAAAACAAAGAACCGTGGATGCTTGAGATCTAAACAAACAAAAACAAAAATTGCTGGAGAAACTCAGCAAGTCTGGCAGCATCACTGCAGAGAAAACAGAGTTAGTGTTTCAAATCCACTGACCCCAAATTACAATCAATGGATTTGAAATGTTAAATCTGTTTTTGCTCCCATTCTTATTAATTTTACAAGTGGAAACCACTTCTCCCCCTCTATTCTATCCAGCCCATTCATGATTTTAAAAACCTTTATCAAATTTCTCCTTCGCCTTCTCCAGGGGGAACAGTCCCAACTTACTCATTCTGTCCTCATAGCCCAATGTTACTTGTTCCTGGAGCCTGTAGATCTGATCGGTCAGTGTTAGCACTTCGTTCAGTTGTGGTTGCATCTCAACCAAACTCAATGCTGGCATCATCGCACTTTAGTGTGAACTTTTACACTTCATGCACTTTTTGTATAGAAATCATGAGCCAACTTTCCTGTTCCTAACTGAGATATTTTGAGGTCATTTTATAGAACGACTACCTCCAACTAGCTCAGACCAGATCACCCAGCCAGGGTGGGGTTTGAACCTAATGTTGCTTTGGTCTGCAGTTTAGACCCTCATTGAAATGTGAAATATGATTTTCATTGTAATGGTAATTATGTAAGTTATATGTCCTGTCACTTGTTTACATTCAGTAGAGTACAAACTGCACTCAACCAGCCCCCTCTGGCAAAACTCTGAACAAACTCGAACATAATGAGCAATGTTAAATGTGAGTCCACAAATGAATAACACGCTGAGCAATTGTGAGGTGACAAGAAGTACACTGAAAATCAAATCATCTGTCAACCTTCAGTACGGTTCATTTACACTTGCTAGATTAGTATGTTATTGCAGGAGCTGTCCTCTACAGGAAAAAGGGGCATGCCTGAGCATTGTGCCTTTTTTTCTAGCTAAACATAAGCACGAAGGCAATATTTCCCTGGTCATTCTCTCTGGTAGCACCTCGACCAATCAGAGTTGAGTTGCTCACCAATCAACACCACCTTCTTGTACAGTTTAAGTTGTTGCTCCCTTTGAAATTTGGGATTCTTGTGTGTCTCTTAACTGAAGTCAGGAATCTTTGACAGCATGTCTCTTTATTTCAGCAACGCTAAAGTTCTGTAAAACCAAAAAGATTTTACTTTGCCGAAATGGTGCAACCTTAACCGTGTTGAAAGGTGCCGATTGGGTTTGGTAACTGTTGCTTGCAATATGGTCACCTGGACTTATTGCTTTCTTAGAAGCAGGCTGTGAAGTCTTACGCAGTTGGCATTTGTCCCTAAGCAACTTTGCAAGGTCTTCAACGTATTCCCTGATTTAATCCATCGTTTGCAAACTGAGTTTTGCAGAGCTTATGAATCCTAAGTGCTGAAGTACATTGAAATATCAATGCAATTTCATGGCATGTTTGGATCCAGGGGTAAATTTCCTCTTCTCTGATCTTATGATATTGATGACAGAATAAACTGAGTGGAAACTGTTGTCTCTCATAGTTGCCAAGTGTGAAAATTCTTGGTGTGGGAAAAGATTGGTCTCCTTTTGAGGATGAGTAGAGTGAGGGAGAAAACTTAATATGATAGAGTAAGGCTTACATGCGTGAGGGTGATACTCTTTAACTGCAACTTTAAAATATGTTTGAAGACTTCATTTTGTGTTGTTCCCTCCTTTCACATCTGTCTATGTTAAAGCTAATATCTACATTGCCACCTAAGCTGATAATCTGGATAACTCAGGACAACCAATGCTGAGACGTAGGACCTTCATTGTTTGTACAGCTCAGTGTCACACCAGCTGGTGCATTTACCCATTGAATTGTCATTGCATGTTATCTCAAATAGGACATTTCATTGCTTTTAAACATTACTATTTGCCAATAATGCATTACCTGATAGATATGACATTTCAGCTAATGGCCCCATCATTTCTGGTTTGATCATATGATTCATGGAATTTGACAGACATATTAAATAACTGAGATCAATTTGCATTTCACTCTGATTTGGAATTTTGTTGGAGTGAGAGCACATTTATAGGCAACAACATTGAGTCCTGCTGTAGCATGGCCTTAGAAATATTGTGTGATATGATTGTGAAAATTTCTGTATTTGACGATTCAGAGTTTGCATTTTGTTTAAATTCTGGATTTAAATGATGCTAAAAATGCTAGTTCACACTACAGGAGGTATTGTATCTGGAGTACATTGAGAGTTCTGTCATGAGAGCATTGTTTAAATTTTATTTTTTAAGTGCAGCAGAATTCATTTTTTTAATAATTTATGTATTTTAGATTATTATCATGGCGACCCTCTCACTCTGAAAGTGATTCTTCTTTGCAAGCTGATCCTGGAGAAAAACAGTTGGTATGCATTTCGTTATTTCCCTAATTAGCATATTAGCGTCAACTTGCAAAGGGAATATTGCTACCAAATGATCTTTAAAATATTAATATATAGGCTTCAAAATATCTTGGAACTTTAACAGTAATGTAAAACGTAAGAACTGTGCAGCACAGGTACAGGCTCTTCAGCCCATGATATTGTGCTAAATAGGATGCCAAATGAAACTAATTCCTTCTGCCTGTCCGTGGTACATATCCCCCTATCTAAAAGTCCCTCAAACCACTCCCCACCCCACCCCCCCCCCCCCCCCCCCCCCCATCATATCTGCCTCCACCCCTGGCAGCACCTTCTTGTCTCCTACCATTCTGTTTAAAAGAACTTGCCGCTCACATTCCCTCTCTTAGCTTAAATGCATGCCCCCTAGTATGAGACATAATGTTAGTCATTTTAATGTGTTTCAACTATTGCATTTTTAAGTGCAGTTATTTACTTGAAAATTCTCCCATTTTTCTTCCAATCTGCCAGTGACACCCCTCTGATCCAAAGACAAATAAACTACAAGGGCAAACCAGCGAGGAATGTAAAAACTGACCATGTGTTTCTTTAAGCATATAAAAAAGGAGAGGTCCAAGTGAACATTGGCCCCTCAGAAAATGAATCTGGGGAGACAGTTCTAGGAACAAGAAAATGGCAGATGAACTAACAGATGTGTTGCATCAATCCTTACGGTGGAAAATATTCCGAACATCCAATTAGTGTTAATGAATACAAGGGAGGAATTAGGTGCCATCGCCATCACTAAAGAATGTTGCTTGGGTTAGAGCGGTTTCAGCGGACGCTTCCAGTACAAAGCAGCCACTTAATTGCCATCCTACTCAAAACTTCAATATTGATTCCAAACACCACTGATATAATTGCAATAGTGTGTACTTTCTACAAGATGTACTGCAACAATTCACCAAGCCTCCTCTGAAGACACTTTGCAAAACACCAGTTGCTTTACACCAAGAAAGACAGGAATAGTAATGAAGAAAGTGATGGTATGCTTGCCCTTATTGGTCAGAGCATTGAGTGTAGGAGTTGGGATGTTATGTTGCAACTATGCAGGACATTGGTGAGGCCCCTTTTGGAATATTGTGTTCAATTCTGGTCTCCTTGTAATAGGAAAGATGTTATGAAACTTGAATGGGTTGAGATAAGATTTGCAATAACGTTGTCAGGTTTGGAGGAATTGAGCAATAGGGAGAAGCTTATAAACCTTGTAGAGGTTTATAAAATCATGAGGGGCATAGCGAGGGTGAATAATCAAGGTTTTATCCCCAGGATAGAGGAGTCCAAAGCTAAGGGACGCAAGTTTAAGGTGAGAAGGGAAAGATTGAAAGGTACCCAAGAGCCCACTTTTTCACACAGAGGGTGATGTGTGTGTGGAATGAGCTACCAGAGGAAGTGGTGGAAGTTGGTACAATAATAACCTTAAGGTGGCATCTGGATGAGTACATAAATAGGAAGGGCTTGGAGGGATATGGGCCGAATGGTGTCAAATGGTAAAAGATGAATTTGGGATATCTGGTCAGCATAGACGAGTTTGTTTCTGCTTCTGTGCTGGTAACTCTGACTCCAGATAGTATTAGAGAAACCAATGGAGTTAACAGCATTATGATCCCTGGCCCTGATTGGTTTACATCGCATTGCCAGTGGAGGTGATGGAAGCAGGCGTGTTAGCAATGTTTAAGGCATATCTTGATAAACACGTGAACAGGAGGTAAACAGAGGGATAGAAATCTTATTTAGGGAAAAAAGTAGTGGGTCTAAATAAGGATTAGGAACCGGCACAGGCTCGGTGGGCCAAATAGTTGTCTGTGCTGTATTCTTCTTTGTTCTACATAGTAAAAGAGGTAGCTGCAGAAATAGTGGATACATCGGTTGTGTTTTTCCAAAAATCATTAGATTCTGGAGAATTACAAGAGGATTGGAAAACTGCTAATGTGACATCCCTATTCAAAAAGGGAGGGAGGCAAAAAGCAGGTAACCATAGCTTAATTAGCCTAACAACTATTGTTGGAGAAGTATTGCAATCTACTATTAAGAAAATCATCATCTCATCAAGCATGGTTTCGTTGAAGGGAAATCGTGTCTGAATAATTTATTAGAGTTCTTCAAGGAAGTATGAACCAGAGTGGGTAGAGGGGAACAGTAAATGTTATAATTGGGCTTCCACAAGGCGTTTACCACAATCCCTCGCAAAAGGTTCAGTCATAAGATAACACCTAATAGTGTTGGACATAGTGAATTGGCTCATGGGCAGGAAACAGTGAATGGGGATGAGGAGTTATTTTACAGATTGGTAACCCATAAGCAATAAGGTTCCACGAGGATCAGTGCTGGGACTACACATGTTCACAATATATATTACTGACTTGAGAAAATGTACTATAACCAAATTCGTAGATTTCACAAAAGTATGTGGAAAGAGACGGGTTGTGAGAGGGATACAAAGAGTTCACAGCGAGACTTTGACAAAGGGTCAGTTAGACTCAGAACGTCAGCTCTTTTCTCTCCTTACAGATGCTGCCAGACCTGCTGAGATTTTCCAACATTTTCTCTTTTGGTTTCAGATTCCAGCATCTGTAGGAATTTGCTTTTATGCAGTTTACATAGAGGTATTGATAAGTGGGAAAAAAAGTTGGGAAATGGAATATAATGTGAAGTTCCTTATTTGGAAAGGAGAACAAAAGAGCAGAATATTATTTAAATTGAGAGAAACTGCAGAAAGCTGCAACACAAAAGGACTTGGAGGAGGTAGGACTAGTGCACGAAACAAAGTTAGCTCAGCTGCAGCAGGTAACCAGGAAGCCTAAAGTAATGTTGGCCATTAGTTCAAGGGCGTTAGAGTAAAAGAGTAGGGAAATCTTTCTTCAACTGTAAAAGGTGCTGGAGATGTCACGTCTGGAATGCTATGAGCAGTTTTGATCCCCTTATTCAAAGAAAGATGTAATTTTATTGGAGTCAGTTCAGAGAAGATTCACGAGGATGATTCCCAATATGGAGGGATTGTTTATCAACAAAGAGTAAACAAGTTGGGTCCTTACTTAAGTTGAGAAGAATAAAGTGATCTCTTTGGAGCATAGATGATTCTAAGAGGCTTGACAGAATAAATTCAGAGAGAATGTTTCCCCTCATGGAGGAGTCTAGGACCAGAGGGCATAACTTGAGGGTTAAGGAGCCTAATTAAAGATTGAGAAGAAGAGGAATTATTCTCTTACAGGGTTGCAGCTCTTTGCCACAGAGAGCTGTAGGGACAGAGTCTTTGTAAATATTTAAGGCTGAGGTAGATTGTTAATCAGTATTAACCAAGGATTGTGAGGAAAGGGGACACGAGGAATGTTAGATCAGCCCTGATCCTGTTGCATGGCAGAGTAGATTCGAGGGGCCAAATGGGCTACTTCTACTCCTATTCCTATTTCTTAGTGTTATGGTCTTGCAAACCACCAAAACATCCCATTTACACTTTTTAATGACAGAGTTCATCAACATGCTGTCACCTCACCTTGAAGCTCATCTGTTTTAGAACTCCAAATTTGAATCTGTTCAGTGATATTACTACCCCAGCACAATGTTCAAATGAATTTCATGAAGGTCACAAATCCATCCGTTCTGACTGTAATAATCATAAATGATCACTCATTGCCCTCGTTGAGCTTCTTACAACATTTGACATAATTGATGGTATGATCCCTTTCTTATGTTGCTCCATACAAGACTGCAATCATTTGGTTCCTTTCTCACCTACCCATACACACGGAGTGGATCACTCTTTCTCCAGCTAATACCCATCATATCTCCTGAATGTATCGATTCTGACACCAGGTCTACCTCACCATCACATTACTCAACCCATCTACTCCGGATAGGTTGTTAGATTCTATCCGATCTCTAGTACTGAATGAAAAGAAACTTGCTCCAACTGTGTTCAAGGTGAATGAAAGCCATTGCCTCAGTCTGTCACAAGTGCCATTCCCATAGCACTGATTTCTTCCCTGTCTTTGGCAGGGCTCAGCTGAACTAGATTGTTTGTAACACAGGTATCACATTTGATCTTGAGGTGAGATCTGACCCATGTATCTGGGCAATCATTGAGACTCCCTATATCCACTCCTAAACATGACCCGTTTCCACCCTACCTGTGCTCACCTCTGGACTTAACTGTTCCCACATGGTTCTGGCTGGCCTTGCCTTTTCTATACTGCAAACTTTAGATCAGCCAAAAAATCTATTGCAATGTCCTTCAAACAAATAGTTCCCCATAGGAATTAATTTGCCACTCAACTATGTACCCTTGTCATTCACCTCATTTTTATCATTCTATACACTCTCCACACGGCCCTCATTGATTCCCTGCAAGGGCTGGTTACAGTAAGACAGGGCCCCAATATGTACATATTTTTGCCCTCCCCTGCACTTCTTTGTTCCTGGGATAAAAGGCATCAAAATGCTCACTAATCTTTAGCTCATACAGCTAGAAATAATTAGTTTGTTTCAAAGTACACCTTTGTAAGAAAAAGTATTCAGTCAGGTTAAATGAAGACAAATTGTCACTGATTTGTTATTTTTTTCTCTCTCCCTTTCTGCTGGCCTTTCTCCTCCTCACTCCAGCTTCATACACTTTCTAAAGTTAACAGAAAAAATCTTCAACAGATACATAATCACTGGGCACTGTTGTTACTCTCACATTCATATAGTCTTTCTGTCTCATAAAGTAACAGAAGTTTTATCTGACTGAAGATTAGTTTTTTTTTTCATCCAGCCTTTCTCTAGTAGCTGAAAAACATTTGATTGAGAAGTTGGAAAAATTATCTCATTGACAGTTTGGTTGAGGCTGGGAAAATTGCACAGGGTCCAGCTGCAAAATGCTCATCTTCCGCCTCAGAGCACTCCAACCCCAGGGCATCCATGTGGACTTCACCAGTTTCCTCATTTCCCCTTCCCCCACCTCACCCCAGTTCCAAACTTCCAGCTCAGCACAGTCCCCATGACCTGTCCTACCTGCCTATCTTCCTTCCCACCTATCCACTCCACCCTCCTCTCTGACCTTCATCCACCCCCATTCATCCATTGTACTCTTTGCTACCTTCCCCCACCCTCCTCCCTGACCTATCACCTTCATCCCCATCCCCACTCACCTATTGTACTCTATGCTACTTTCTCTCCAACCCCACCCGAAACGTCAATTTTCCTGCTCCTCGGATGCTGCCTGAACTGCTGTGCTTTTCCAGCACTACTCTAATCCAGAATCTGGTTTCCAGCATCTGCAGTCATTGTTTTTACCAAAATGCTCAGGTTCACAGGTGGAGGCAGAAATGTCAAGTCCAAGCACAGTAAAAGTTATAATTAAGGCCGTCTATTACAAATCACTGTTATAATAAACAATAAAATTGACAAAAATGTGTTTATGCTTTTACTTTGAACACGATTGCAGGTTCGATTGTGAGATATACTTGGTGAAATATGATAATAGATAATGTGCATTGAGATTACCTCTCAGATAATCTAAATTATTGGCATTCTTCCTCAAGGGTGCAAGACTAAATCATTCAGTTTTAACAAAACTATTGCCAGTTGTTTCGGAGAAGATATTTTGTTCCTGGTAAAGTTGCTGAAGATCAGCTTGTGTGAAAAAAAGAATTAAATAAAACCTGAGTAGTAATTGTGTGTGTCATGAAGTGTAAATTTCAAACTCATGTGGAATAAATTGAAGCTTAGAATAATATTGTTTTTTTAATTCTTTAATATAAATCCAATGATACAGATTTTTCTATTGTCTGTTTCCTTTCCTAGGATGCCATTTCTCAAAAGTCAGTTGACATTCTGAGTAAAGGTGATGACCAACAGTCTGTCACCAGTGCAGAGAGGAACCCTTCAGACTGGCGTCAGAGCCAGTTTAGTCTGGTATCCAATACCAGTGATGATGCTGCTAAAGCTAAGACACCAACAAGTAAGTTTTTGACAACTAAGGTAAAAAGATCATACTTTTCCAAATATTTCACAACATATTTCTTGTAGGATATTGAAATCAAAATGCATCCAAATCTGTGTCAGCCTTTCTCAGTAAGGATATAAAAGTAACTTTTCCTGGGCTAGTTTTCTGTTCATTTAACTTCACTTCCACCTTCTCCAAATTAGGAATCTATTTTACCAAAAGGAAATTCTTGAAAATATAATGGTCTAAAATGAGTTTGTTTATGTAATTCGAGTTTTTAATCTGTAAAAGATACATGCTCTTAGGAATGTGAGAAGTTCAGTTTCTGTTTTGTGCTAAGTTAGTGATTCTAGATTGACTTAATGTTTAGGCACAAATCATGTGACCTCATCAGTCCCATGCTGAATAACTATGATTTGACTATCCATGGATCTGTAGTTGTATAGAATGTGTAGGAATTTGGCAAGGGCAAGAACAAACTTGTCTTATATTACCATCCAGCTCTGAGTAATAGACTCAAGGATTGACAAAAAAATTAAGAATCATAGAGTTGAGAAAAAAAAGAGGTTACAGTGACAAAATCTGAAAATCCCTTAAGTTAATAAAATGCAACAACAATATTTTCATCAGTCACTATATGCGTTTTATACTTGCCCATGTGCAGCTGTAATTATTTGAAACAAAGAATCAAATACTTATAGAATTCATGTCTTAAGCCTTATGTCACTTTTATTTATTTAGATAAATTTTATGACTCACTGTTAAGTTATTTATATTATTAGTATTTATAAGTAGTTTATTGATTGCATTTTGAATTGCACAAGTTCGAAAATAAAGACGATGATCAATTTCTTTCTTTTATTTCTTGTAGAACTGTCAGAGCAGAAGTTGTTTGCTGCACTCCTCATTAAATGTGTTGTCCAACTCGAGTTAATTCAGACAATCGATAACATTGTGTTCTTTCCTGCAACCAGCAAAAAGGAGGATGCTGAGAACTTGGCTGCAGCTCAGGTATTGACCAGTTATGTGACTTTTGCTGAGTGTAAATCTTTTTACTTTGTGGATTAAATAAGTGGCTTAAAGGTTCACAGCAGGTAACCTCCAAAAAAGCACATTCAACGTTTGTTAGAAACTGTCTTCTTAGTGTGTCCTAGTTTTAAAGCAACAGTGCAAGATAATATTTGACATTTTTGAAATAACAAAGTATTCACTTGTATTTCCGATTCTGTAGCAACGTTGTTAGTTTCGAAGAATATATACCTAAGACATATGGCACAGAGACTGGCCATTCAGCCCACATGTTGATTGATCTATGGATTAGTGACCAGGTATCAATGGCAGATACCAGTTTCATCTGTCAACAACTGTGTGATTGGTTCGTGGATAATTGAACAGCTGGGGCTAGGAAAAAGTTATATAGAGAGAGAGAGAGTGGAAAAAAAGTGTCCAATTCTTCCCCAGCTCGGGTGTGGTCTCTCCCTCTCTCTCTCTCACTCTCTCTCTCTCTCTCTCTCTCTCTCTCTCTCTCTCTCTCTCTCTCTCTCACACTCTCACTCTCTCTCTCTCTCTCTCACACTCTCTCTCTCTCTCACACTCTCTCTCTCTCTCTCTCACACTCTCTCTCTCTCTCTCTCTCTCACTCTCTCTCTTGCTCTCTCTCCCTCTCTCTCTGTGTTCTGAAGAGTTCAATTCATCTTGTTAGCTGTGAATTTTAACTAACAACTCCGAGAATTTTTGAGTAAACCAGAGACATCGTGTGTTTCACCAACCAGTGAAAGTATCCAGAGAAAGGTGAATGAAGCAGCTTGTTGGCCAGGAGGAGTTATGAGGATCATTTCAACAACAGGACCTGTGAAGCAAAGACTTTCTTTGTCTGTCTGTCCAGTTTTCCCCTGACTGTTATCTCTGTGTGCGTGTGTAAAGGAGAGTTTATAAAGGGATTAGAATTATAATTAATAATATTATATGACAGTGGTTTATGACTGCTTACATGTAGCTAGTCTAATTACAAAGAGTGATTCTTGTTCAGTACAGAAATCTGGTCCGTTCTTTTTTTTAAATCAATCCAGCCTAAAAGCAGGTAAATTGGAGAATTTGTACACTTTATAAAAACTTTTAAGTTTTGTGATGGTTTTGGGAGTAATGGAGCTCAAATTCCAGCGTGCTACCCCATTAACATGTGACTGTGCAAAGGCAGCATTTCATTAGCCATTGTGATTATTTTCTGAACTATTTTATAGCATTTGAATGAATAGTTATCCCTTAATGCATCTTGCTAACAAAAATCTGTTAATCTGTTTAAGATTCGTAATTGATTTATTATTAATAGATGTTGTGGTTCTGTTCGCCGAGCTGGAAGTTTTTGTTGCAAACGTTTCATCCCCTGGCTAGGTGACATCATCAGTGCTTTGGAGCCTCCTGGCGAAGCGCTTCTTTGATGTTTCTTCCGGTATTTATAGTGGTCTGTCCTTGCCGCTTCCGGTTGTCAGTTTCAACTGTCCGCTGTAGTGGTTGGTATATTGGGTCCAGGTCGATGTGTTTGTTGATGGAATTTGTGGATGAATGCCATGCCTCTAGGAATTCCCTGGCTGTTTTCTGTCTGACTTGCCCTATGTTGTGTTGTCCCAGTCGAATTCATGTTGCTTGTTGTCTGCGTGTGTGGCTACTAGGGATAGCTGGTCGTGTCGTTTCGTGGCTAGTTGATGTTTATGTATGCGAATTGTTAGCTGTCTTTCTGTTTGTGCAGTCCTTGCATGATATTTTGTACACTACATTAGTTTTGTTCATGTTGGGTATCGGGTCCTTCGTTCTAGTGAGTTGTTGTCTGACTGTGGCTGTTGGTTTGTGTGCTGTTATGAGTCCTAAGGGTCGCAGTAGTCTGGCTGTCAGTTCAGAAACGCTCCTGATGTATGGTAGTGTGGCTAGTCCTTTTGCTTGTGGCATGTCCTTGTTCCGTGGTCTTTCTCTTAGGCATCTGTTGATGAAGTTGCGCGGGTATCCGTTTTGGCGAATACCTTGTATAGGTGTTCCTCTTCTTCTTTTTGCAGTTCTGGTGTACTGCAGTGTGTTGTGGCCCTTTTGAATAGTGTCCTGATGCAGCTTCATTTGTGTGTGTTGGGGTGGTTACTTTCATAGTTTAGGACTTGGTCTGTGTGTGTTGCTTTCCTGTATACCCTTGTGGTGAATTCTCCGTTCGGTGTTCTCTGTACTATCACGTCTAGGAATGGGAGTTGGCTGTCTTTTTCTTCTTCTCTCGTGAATCGGATTCCTGTGAGTTTGCAACAAAAACTTCCAGCTCGACGAACAGAACCACAACAATGAGCACCCGAGCTACAAATTATTAATAGCTATTTGCAGAAATGTTTTCCAACCTCTGTCCCTGTTTGAAGAAGTGTTGCTAATTTTACCCCTGAGAGTTTTGGCTTTATGATTTTGTCTTGTGCTCTCAGTCCTGGACTTCCCAAACAGCAATAGCAGTTTATCATAATTCTGCCCATCTTGCCTTAATATCTTGAACATCTCAATCCAATTGACCTTAACCTTGTACATTCCAGGAAATGGAATCCCACATTTTGTAATTTCTCTGTGATTTAACCCCATTAGTCCAGATGTCATTCTATGTCATAGGTAAACCTATGCTGCATCTCTCCACGGCCGGCATCCTGGGCATATCCCAGCAAGACAATGTCCAATGCAGTGGTCTATCACACCCTGGCCATCCCAGCATGTACACTCTACTCAAGCAGCGGAGACTATGCTGGCTGGGTCATGTCTACTACATGGAGGATGGCTGCATCCCAAAGGATGTCCTGTATGGAGAGCGTGCAGCCGGGATGAGACCCTCATGTCCATCACCCCCATGCTACAAGGACGTCTGCATGAGGGACATGAAGGCACTTGATATCGTGATGGAGTCCTGGGAAAGGTTTGCAGCTGACTGCACTAGATGGAGAAGCACCCTGAACCAACACCTCAAAACAGGGGAAAAGAAGCTGATGAGTGCTGCAGCAGACAAGTGGGCACCAAGGAAGGAGTGCAGCGGCCCGAGCAGATCAATGACCACATACAGATGTGATCTCTGGGACCAGGACTGTCACTCCAGCACTGGTCTCTTCAGTCACAAGCAATGTTGCTTCAGGGAAGCAGAAATCCAGAACAACGAGGATGTGACCCATGGTCAGCCATGACCGAAAGGGCCTCACCAAGGCCGGTATACCCAGAACTTCTTGTGGTACACCAGGTATCAATGGACCAGGGCTTAATATTACTGAAGTGTGATTTAAGTACCCCTTTCACTGTGCATCTCCAAAAATAAAGATTAGCATTCCATTAGTCTATTCATTTTCTGTGCCTCTTCATGATATTTCTCTTCAGAGCTCTATTTACCCAGCTTTTCTTTATTTAGAATTTTGCATTTCCTATTTTAAGTCCGAAATGAATAACATCACATTGTGCCATTTAGACGGCATGGAGTGTGGTGCTTTAAAAGCACAGCCGGTCAGACAGCATCCGAGGGGCAGGAAAATCAGTGTTTCAAAACCTTTCATCGGGAAGAATACCAATAAAAACTTAAAAACATAAAAATAAAATAAGTAAAAGCTTGAATATATAAAGCGTTCCTGATGAAGGGCTTTTGCCCTAAACGTCAATTCTCCTCCTCGGATGCTGCCTGACCTGCTGTGCTTTTCCAGCACCACACTCTTGACTCTAATCTCCAGCATCTGCAGTCCTTACTTTCGCCATTTAGATGGCCTGTCTGTTATTCCAATTCTGTTGCTTTCTGAACAACAAATTACTTGACTGCTTCTTCCCATGGTAGTAATGATGATCAGAATTTCAACTTTTGAGAAATTTGTGAGCAACTGGTTTTACCAGACTACTAGTCTCTATCTTGGATTATCAAACAAATACAGAGTTCAGTGTTTGCTTGTTAAACACTGCAAAACAATGAACATGGTTCAAGTATGCACATCGAGAATCCTTGTTCCAGTCACTTAGCCCATGAGAACAGTAGGGTTTCCACTCAATCAGCTATAAACAAAATATACTTAATTAACTTGGGACATCTTGAGGATTTGAAGAATGCTTTATATGTTCAGGTTTTTACTTATTTTATTTTTGTTTTTAAGCTTTAATTGGTGTTCTTTTTGCAGCCATACATCCAACCGATGTATATCAAAGGTAGCGACAATGTCTACGTTGTTTTTAATTAGTTGGTTGTACTGTAACATTGATACACAGCTAGAATTTGTAACTTGGCAAGAACTATTGACTGTTTGGATTTTGTAATCTCCTTTCATTCTGCTGGTCAGGTTTTGTACGTTATAATTCCATGTGGCAATAATTTATTTAAATTGAGATTATGGGGACAGCAGCATTGATCCAGAAATTTGGCATGAACTTACTGAGTATGAGTACAAGTCTTATGAAATAGTTTTACTACATTTTTGCCGTATACCCACCACATCTCACAACTCCACCAAAATAATGGTCTTAGTTTCCAGCTTAATGGTGTGACTCAGTGATGTATAATAGAACAGTGAAGACATCAGTCATTGGTATGTCAGTTTGTGTTCTGTTCGGGCTTGCAATGTACTGTATTAACATGTAAGGTCAGAACTGGTAACGAGAATAGGCAAATTCATTGCTTTCCTTTACTATTTGCAGAGGGATGCAGTCAATACTGATGTGCATGTTGAAAAACAAGACCAGGGAATGTATCGCTACCTAACTTCAAAGCAGCTTTTCAAGCTGCTGGACTGCCTACTCGAGTCTCATCGATTTGCCAAGTCCTTTAATTCTAACAATGAACAGAGGACTGCACTATGGAAAGCAGGTATATGTCTAATAATTATCATGAGGTTAGCTGTACAGGATTATCATCACAGGAACCGTAGAGAAGTTAATCCACACAATGGTGTGTAATTCCATGTTGGATGCAATTGTTAAGGCCAACTGTTTGAAAACAAGGGAGGCATCTCTGGCACAGTATATCCCAGTCTGGCACAGTGATGAATCCTTGAGTTCATTTAGCAATTCTTTGTGAAATTAGTTTCAATCAAATTCAGTTTTAATTTTAGTAAAATCATAACTTAAGAAATAGGAGCAAGTGTAAATCTTTACTGCAGAGAGCTCTGGAGGCTGGGTTGTTAAGATAGAGGATTTTTAATCAGTCAGAATGTCCAGGATTATGGGGATAAGGCAGGAAAGTGGAGGTCTTATACCTTATGTCAGCTTCTAATCGTTATTTATGTGCTGTTTTATGACATTTTTAATATCCATATGGACAATATCCACCATATTCCCCTCAATCATCTTTTCAGCTAAATAATCAAAAATTGAAATGCATTAATTAAACAGTATATTCATTTTCCTTATCTGAGGAATACTTTATGCTCGATGTGAATACATCATCTCTCATGGTGATCCAGGCAGTAACCTTGGGAATGATCATGTTCTCATATCCCACATTAGAAATGTTAAACACACCGTATGACCAGTGTTACCAGCAATACGCCAACTAAATAATCTCTTAAATGCCGTGGTAATCTTTCAAACAATGGTAGATATCCAATCATGACAGAGCAAAGAGAAGCTTTATTGTCTGATGGTTTGCAGTCCAAAATAGAAATTTAACCACGTTGCATACAATTTTCTGCTCAATAAATTAGGTGATCAGAACATTGTGTTAGGTGTGTCCAGGTATCTTATACATTTTCCTTGCAATGTCCTTGCTTATTACACATAGTTAATAAATGAGCTGTAAAATCTTCAAATTAGCTGAGTTAATTTTTTTTTAAACTTTGCTTCTGTGGTTTCCAACTATGCTCCCAAAATTTGATCTGTCTTACCAACTGATGTCAGACCCCGTGCCCATTCAGATTGGGCATGACTCAACCTCTGCTTAATTAGGAATCATAGAACTTATTTTTCTTTGTCATTCATCCCAGTTTTCAGTGGGAGTGGAGTAAACTGTGGGCATTGATTCATGAACAGAATGTGCACTAGCATTTGTTTTTTCCTTATTACATTATTTCTGCCAAAATGTATGGAGTTTAAAGTATAATTTATTTAATCACACCATTGGTTCTACATATAATTTTGTTCAAAATCATTTTGTGGAAGTAATTGATTTATTTTAGAATAGTCAACTTTTACAGATTGTAATTGTGATTCTCTTCACCAAAATGTTGCAAGTACAAGTAAACAGCCAGATCTTTGTATGAGAAACCATTAACCACAATGGGACACGTATGAAACATATGCTATTTGAGAGATTACTGTGATTGGAAAATACAATCATCTTTGCAGAACTGAATTGTTTTTGTTGACAATTTCAGAAGGTTTGTTAAAACAAGTGTTTCTTTACCTTCTACTAATCCAGGGTTCAAAGGTAAATCAAAGCCTAATCTTTTGAAGCAAGAAACCAGTAGTGTTGCTTGCGGCCTGCGTATTTTATTCCGAATGTACACAGATAAAAACCGGCGTGATGCCTGGGTGGAAGTTCAGCAGCGATTACTAAAGTAAGTAGCCATTCCTGTGACTGTAATTGGATAGCACAGCTGTCAACTTTGAGGGTTGTTGTTCAAACAATAGTACGCTGAGAGCTAAAGGTGTGATGGGAAATGCATCAAGCTGAACAGTTTGGGTTCTAACATTGTCAAGATAATGCATTTACAATTTTCAGGCTTTCAATATTTCTTTGAGGGTTTGATTTGAGGGGCGATTAATGTAGACTGAATTTTCAGCCAGATTGCAACCAGAAGTTGATAAGGTACAAAAGGAGGAAGATAGTTTTTAGTGTAGTTCTTTACTAATTCTCCTTCAGATATTGATCACTTTATATACATTTTCAGAACATTCCATTCTTTCAAAATTCTACATTTCTTTAAAATTGACCTTGAATTTTGCACAAAAATTGTCATCCCAAAGCAAACTTCTAACTTTCATAGTGGAGATGCAGCTCAGTAGTGACCACACAGACTCATTGCATGTTGTGTTTTCTGTGTGATTGTTTATCTTATCCAGGTGTTATGGACCAGACCACACCCCTTAAAATACTTTAAGGAGGTAACCAAGGCAAACATAAAGTGTTGTGTCCCAGAATCTGACCAGTCAAACCACTCGACATTAAGCAAAAGAACAATTCATTTAAACATTGTTGTTAAAATACAACCAAAGAAAGAGGAATTTAGAAATAACTTTACTGGAAAACTTAAGAGAATAATAGATACAGTACTTACTATTAATTAACTGATCCAATATAGCAACATCCCATAAACACAGCCTTCGGCAAAATGGCAAATTCAGAAAACCGATTTTGTCTCGGGTACAATCCAGCGGCTAGGAAGAGAAGCCCCAGCTTTCGGGAGTAGCTGGGAGAGGGAGGAATACCTTCCGCTTCTTCAAGGCCACCGCACCAACTGCTTAAAGCGAAACCTAAAAACAAAAGGAAAAACTAAAAATCCTGGTTTGTGAGAGTGGGCCATACCCATCCAGGCTGCTGTTTACTGCAATGGTTTTGGTAGCTAACTCAGCACCTCTGCCTTATAACCTCTCTTCACAAAACAACCACAGTATCGTCACATTTGTATTTGTCACTTTCAGACTCCGACGTTCCGATTATCTATCTGATGACTGGTTCCTCATCCTCCATGCTTTGTCATCTTCAGTTCTAAAAGTCTTCTGCCAGTATCCTATCTCTCAAATTCACTCGTCATTGACCTTGTAGATTTACATTGGCCGCTGGTTTTTTTCAATGTAAAATTCTCACTTCACTCCTCTGTATTCCAATAACATTATCCAATTTAACAGCTGGTGGCAGGGCGATAAGCGCACACATACCTTAGCAGATTCCAATAGCTTTGTGTAACCATAATAATATTGACTATGTCATAATACTCTCACCCAACCTTGTATTGTAGCCCTGTTTTCATTGCACCAATGCATTGACAATAGAGGATATTTGCTAGTATCAGCTATCCAACCTGTCCAATCTAATTTTAATATGTTTGATTTTCCATGGTCCAGACTATGGACCAATTTTTTAAATCAACACTGGTTAATTATTCTATTTATGTTTTCCTTCAGATCGATAATAAGCTGGGAACATTCCCAAGTCCTAGCAATAAAATCACATTGGAAATTTAAAACTAAGGATTTACTTAAGGATCTTTGGCCAATTTGGGATCTCGATGTCCCTGTCAGTATCTAGGGAACTAATTTTAACAGTTTCTCTAACATTACACTCAGGAAGCATTTTCTAAATCCAAGTAAGTGATATTCAGCTGGTTTGGCGTAGTGTGAGAAATCACCAAATATGTCAGACACAACTGCTATTTTCTAAAACAATAGTCAAGTATACCCCAAGCATGCCAGGTGACTGTTTAATTATGGTTAGTGATACTTCTCATCTGTTTTCCTGTTCATAAGATCAGCAAGCTATTGTCACCAGGTTATAATTTAAGCTTTTCAAAAATCAGGGAATCCAATCATCCAGCATTTTTTTGAGTATTCCATGAAATATTAAAGTGCTTACTATCATCAAGAACTCCAACTATTGCCTTCTGTGCCCCAGGGTAAACTCAATATGTCCTTTGTGTTTTTACCCCAACTTTTGAATCCCTTTAATTTAGTCTGAACCATTTCTGCTGAAATGTTTTAGCAAGCCTTTTTTATTCATTGTACAGGTGAGCAGATTCATTTCTTGCGTAGTCCGAATCAAAATCTGAGATTAGTTGGATTGTTAGCCTTCAGTATTGAGAGGTATGGGCAAAAATGGATCTGTAGAGTTTGAGTGCAGCTTAGTCATGGTCTTTAATGAATGATCTTTCAGATTCAAGGAGCCAAGTTTCTTCCTGTATTTTTAATTTGCTTTAACCTAAAGCAGAAAATACTTTGCAGTAATTTAGCTATAATCAACCATCCTAGTTTCTAAAATTGTTTTTGTCGATTTTTTTACTTCTAATTACTTTTAATTGATGCAAACAGTTTTTTATACTTCTGTACTTGTAAAGAACTGTTAATCTTTTCACAAAGCATAAAGCAATACAAGTTTCCCGTGTCTTCACACAGCCACAGTGAGGGCTGTCTTTCATCATTCAGTGGAAAGTGTCCCCGTATTCTCAGGTCTGCTGTGGTTCAAGAAGAAAACTAATCATTACTTTCAAAACGCAAGACCCACATCCCATGTAGGGATATAAAAAGAAGGCACACGTACCTCCTCCTCCTCATCATCATCATCACAGGCATGTGTGAGGCTTCATAGCCAATAAGGATCTTACTGGAAACTGCTCCATTTTCTTTGTCATACACAAAAACAGAAATTACTGGAAAACCTCAGCAGGTCTGGCAACATCTGTGCAGAGAAATCAGAGTTAACATTTTGAGTTCAATGACCCCTCCTCAGAACTTCAATTTCTTTGTATTCTGCAATGATTCTTGTTCCCTTCCCTATTTTAACCACTACTAGTTGAATATTAAATTTTCATAATCAACTTTCTGAAATTATTGCAGTTTTTGTCTTTCAAACTGCTCCAACCCCACAATCAAAATCGTCATAGAGATGTACAGCATGGAAACAGACCCTTCGGTCCAACCTGCCCATGCTGACCAGATATTCCAACCCAATCTAGTCCCAGTAGTGGACAGCGAAGAGGGTTACTTCCAATTACAACAAGATCTGACCAGATGGGCCAATGGGCTGAGAAGTGGCAGATGGAGTTTAATTCAGATAAATGCGAGGTGCTGCATTTTGGGAAAGCAAATCTTAGCAGGAATTATACACTTAATGGTAAGGTCCAAGGAAGTGTTGCTGAACAAAGAGACCTTGGAGTGCAGGTTCATAGCTCCTTGAAAGTGGAGTCGCAGATAGATAGGATAATGAAGAAGGCTTTTGGTAGGCTTTCCTTTATTGGTCAGAGTATTGAGTACAGGAGTTGGGAGGTCATGTTGCGGATCTTAGAAAGATGGTCTAAGTCAGTCAGGTATTGCTGCATCTCCACATCATCGATGAATTGTAGCTTGTTCATATAAAATATTTTTAAAGATGTTACCCCCTTTAGTTTTAATTTTCACATGCAGATATTAACTCTGTTAATCAACGAAATATCAGATGCCTAAATATGAGCTGCTTACCATAGATACTGTTTGGCATGAGGAAACTTTGGAGACAGGAGGAGAGGAGGGGATGGCTCGGTGGCTCAGTGGTTAGCACTGCTGCCTCATAGCACCAGGGTCCCAAGTTCGATTCCAGCCTCGGGCGACTGTCTGTGTGGAGTTTGCACATTCTCCCCATGTCTGCGTGGGTTTCCTCCGGGTGCTCCAGTTTCCTCCCACAGTCCAAAGATGTGCAGGTCAGGTGAATTGGCCATGCTAAATTGCCCATTATTAGGTGCATTGTTAGGTGCATTAGTCAGAGGTAAATGGGTTTGACTGGGTTACTTCTCGGAGGGTTGGTTTGGACTTGTTGGCCCCAAGGGCCTGTTTCCACGCTGTAGGGAATCTAATCTAATCTAAAATCTTTAATTTTAAAATGGTTTATAATTTTACCGAGATGGTTAAATGAGTTAAAGAGCTAAGAAGAGTATTGGATTTATAACTAGGTTGCTTAGTTGTTTTTTTGAAAATTACAGAATACTGATTTGATGTAACTGATATCTGCAATTTTCTTTTGATAGTGTTTGCAGTGAAGCTCTCAGCTACTTCCTGACACTGACCTCAGAAAGTCACCGGGAGGCCTGGACCAATCTACTGCTACTTTTTTTAACTAAAGTCCTCAAAATAAATGATGAAAGGGTAGGATTGAGAATTAAAATTGCCTGTTTGTGTAAGCGCTCGCGTGAGTTATTTGTTTATGTTGAGTCTTTTTAGCGGTTGATCACAAGGCAGAGATTGTTAAATACAAATTGTGTTTTTCTCCGTATATGTTTGTACTGTCTTTATGATTTTCTTAATAACTCTGATAAATTGAAGCTGTTTTAAGTAATTTTTTCCTTTTTAAATAATTTTAAAAGGACTAAATTATATTGAGCAGAGTTGTCCTTAGCAGTGAAGTGCATTTGACTGGGGACTTATACATTTTGAAAATTCATCCTGTTGTTATGCAGTTTTGAAGTTTTAAAGCAGTTTACAGTATTTCACCACTGAGTTTCCTAATGAGAGCTTGCAGTAACGTATATCTAGGTAAAAGAGCTGAGTAACAAATACTTGATACCTTTTTTCCCTAGAATTACTTCAGTCTTGTAAATTCATATTGACAGGAAACCTAAGTGCTAAATGCATACTCACTGAACTCGAATCATTTTGATAAAGCCAGTTTATTAAATGCCTGGATAACAGAATCTGTAATGCCCACTGAGCAGAAAATCTACAAAATTTAAATGCATTTAAACCAATGTTGTCGATACAGAAAGGGATGCTCAGAAGATTTGACATGTGTTGGACAGTAGCATGAGGTATAATTACATCAGACTTTGTTCCAAACGGAGAAGCTGTAATTAAAATAAAAATAATGGTTGAGATTCAGCCATGGTGAAACACTAAGGACATGGATTATATCAGTTTAAAATATGGAATGGAAAATCATACAATTCTTTGTTTCGTTATTTTAATTATCCTTTTGTCTTTTTCTTTGCAGTTCAAGGCCCATGCATCAAAGTACTACCCCCTTTTGTGTGAAATTATGCAATTTAATCTGATTCCAGAATTGAGAGCTGTTCTACGCAAATTTTATCTCCGCATTGGTGTGGTCTTTAAAATATCTCATCCTTCAGACCAAGAGCATGGACCCATCAAGCTGCAATGATGATCAAGGTCTTGGCTAAGGCATTCTGTTTTACATCAGAAAAGGACTAGCCTGCGTTGGTTACGTTGACTCACTCACTCCTGCCTCGATCCTTTCTTGATCTTTTTGTAAAGGATGGTGCTTTAACTCTGTTGGTTTGTAACCTGCCCAAAAGATGCAGATGGGTGAGCTGTAATATTAGTTTAAAATGCTCTATTTCATTGAATTAATTATCCGAATGATTCAAAGTAATGATTGAGTGCTGACACGTGCTGAGCATGGAATCAGCATTTTGTGGTACAGTCACACTTTGAAATGCAATTTAGTGTGGAGAAAGCTGTGACTCGAACACAAACATGGACAGGATGCAGTGCATATTGTAAAGTAGAGAAAATATTTAAATGCATACTGTAGTTTAAACTTCTGGGCAGAATAATTTGGCACTATGAGTAATATATATGTTATAAGGGAAATCTAATCGTGTAGCATCTTACAGGCAGGTTGGAAGACATAATTAAATTACAATTGTTACAGATACTAGCAAAGATCAGTTGAACATTGTTCAGTAACTATTTTTTGTTTGCACAGCTCATGACCATTAAAATTACAATGACCATCCTTCTGTGAATCTGTTGTACAGAAATATAAATCTGTAAAGTATGATATTAACACTATGTAGTTCTTCCAGAATGGGTTTCTTTGATTTCAGTATTTTATGTTGATTTTCTGCTGTTACAGCTATTTTATTGTTCATTGTGTGCACTGGGTTGTTTTGCTTTTGACTTTGTGATTTATTTTAAATTTTCTTTAATGTTGCTCATGCAGTTGTAATGGAAACTCCGATGTATGCACAGTTATTAGAGGAAAGAGGCACTAAGATTGTTGTGTTAATGTAATTAGCAGACTGGTTACCCTGTCAATAAAGGTGAGTTTTCCCCTAACTGTATATTACAGACTAGGGCCTGTTATTAAAAAAAAGGATTGATCTTATCAACTGGAATTTGAATCACTGCAGGTTGATCTGAGGTGCATTTGCACTGACATAAAACTGTCTCCATGTTTGACATAGGTTATACTGTCTGTGTATAAAATTTGATGTTAAATTAAATATATTGAATAATGAATCAGTTTAGGGTTGGGATGATGAAATATACTGAAATCTAATTATTAAGAAGCTGTGAAATGGGCTTTAATTTAAAAAATGGCTACACAGAGTTCCAAGCATTCCTAGTCACTGTGGATGTAGAAAATAAATATTTGGAGAAGGTTAAAATGTATATGGTACAGACATGTAAAGTTTTCTATGTAAAAAATATGTACAACTTTCTGTACAATATTGGTTATCATCTGGCGTATTCTAATCAGGTCATGGCTCAATAAAGTTTTTGAACTCTCTTTTACCAGTGCAGTGGTTCAATGAAAAGTGCAGGAGGGTTTCCCAGGAGCAATACTAGGTGTAGTTAAAAATGGATGTCAACCTGATTAGACTGCAACACCGAACCACCTGAAAGCTAAACAGCATAAGCGGAAAGGGATTGACAAGCTAGGCAGTTTCTCAGCCAATGGATCAGTTGGACAATTAAACCAGTGGAGGAGATTGCTCCAAAAATATCCCTTTACTCAACGAGAGAGGAGCCACACATATCAGGGCAAAAGCTACATTTTAGCATTTGCAACAACCTTTAGCCAGAAGTGCTAAATGAATGATCAATCTCTACCTCCTCCAGTGGTTCCCAGCATGGCAGATGTCAGTCTTCAACCAATTTCATTCACTGTGTGCTATCAAGAAACAGCAGAAGATACTGGATATTGCAAAAGCTATAAACTCTAAAGTTAAAAAATCTCACAGCACCAGGTTATAGTAAAACAGGTTTATTTGGAAGCACTAACTTTTGGAGCATTGCTCCTTCATCAGGTGGTTGTGATGGATAAGATTGTAAGATAGAATTTATAGCAAACGTTTATAAGTGTGATACAACTGAAATGATATATTGAAAAAGACCTGGATTGTTTAAGTCTCTCATCTTTTAGAATGACCATTGGTTTCAGTTCTTTCAAAGGTAAATCCCAGAAATGTTTTTTAAACAAATTTGAAACATTTCTCAGGTATGTGCAGCAGGATGCATCCAACCTGGCGATTACTGCCTGCTCAGTATAGACAGTTCTTGTCTTCTGACTATGCATGTTCCTGTCATATGAAGAAAGTTTGGGTACCTGAACCTTTATTTTCTAGAATTTCAAAGAGTGAGAGGTGATTTCATTTAAATATTTTAATATTAAAAAAAAGTTTTAATGATAGACAGAGTAAATGCAGCTGAGTCATTTCTTCTGGCTGTAGAGTGTTGAACCAGGGGCATAATGTAAAAATAACTAAAGGTGCCACTTGGGATCGAGATGAGGATTGTAAATCTGGAATTCTCTACCCCTACAGATTGTGAACATTCAATCTTTAAGTATGTTTAAGGTAGAGATTGACTGACAGATTTCTGGTTACCAGTGGGGTGGTGGATTATGGGGTTATGATTTTCTATCAGCCCTGTTCATATTAAATGGTCTGAAAGTCCTGTTCCTATGTTCATTGGTGCCCTTCCCTCTAACATAAAGCTGAAGTATAGATGTTTGCTGATGATTTCACAACGTTAGCAACAAGAATAGGCCATTCAGTCCCTTGAGCCTGTGCTGCCATTCATTTGAGATCATGGCTGATCTGTGGCCTAACTCCATATCCTTGGACATTGTGGGCGGCTAGCCATGAGATTGCAGAGATTTCTGCTTCGTCTTTAGCCACTGGTGAAGTTTCAGAAGACTGGAGGGTGGTTAATTTCATTCCATTCTTTAAGAACCTTGTTTCTAATTTTTACCTGAAGGTACATCCAATTTTGTAAATATTCGATAAATGGAGTGACAGTGTTCTATGTTCACTTGTAATTTTCCCATATTATCTCTTCTAGCCTGATGCTAGCTATTTTCTCCAGTATTGGCTCTGGATAAATCTCACATCTTTACTATCAACTTCACATTTCAACAACACGTCTATTAACCTTCGTGATGTATATGATTGAAAGTTTTTACATAGTCTATAAAGCATGTGTAAATATTCTGTTTACTTCTAGATAATTACTGAACTATGTCCCAATATTCCAATCACCAGAGAGTAATGTCTACAGCATAAACTGGAGTTGCACCTTGAGACCTTGCAGAATCCCAGATTCTTCTGATTGTGGGTCGCTGGGAAAGCACAGCAGGTCAAGCAGCATCTGAGGAGCAGGAAAATCAACATTTCGGGCATAAGCCCTTCATCAGGAATGAGAATGAGAAGGATCCGAAATATCATTCCTGATGAAGAGCTTATGCCCGAAACGTCAATTCTCCTGCTCTTCGGCTGCTGCCTGACCTGCTGTGCTTTCCCAGCAACTCTCGACTCTGATCTCCAGCATCTGTAGTCCTCACTTTCTCCTCTTCTGATTATGGGATGCCCAGGTCAGTTATGTTAATAACTGTCTGGGAAAAGTTAGAAAATTTAGAAGAAATACTCTAACTTTTAGGTAACTGTTAAACTGAACACCAGAGAGGCATGCCCTCCACTTCAATCTCAACTCCTTAAACACCCCAGCCAAGATGATTCTGTGACTCCAAGAACCCCACCCCAAATCCGATAAACCTGCAGCTAACCTGGATCCTTTGATCAAACATCATCCATCCCTAAAGTACCCTAAACATGCTAGCAATTTAACCACTTGACTACCTGGCTTCCTAATTCTATACTTGCCTTCCATACTGCCAAAGCTATGGACATCTAAATTATTGCACACAGCAACTGACTGCTGTAAATAGGGTGACTTATTGCTACTCCAATTATCTTCATCTCTAGATTAGTGGATTACTGGACAAGTTTGCAAAAGGAGGTCCCTGTCAGGAGTTTCCTGTACAGAAGACATCTTAAAGGTGGGTAAATTCTAATTGGATCAGGGAGAGAAAAAGAGTTTTGGAACCTGCTCAAAATATCTCTGCATATGTTCTCAGTAGATTATAGTGAATCTGGAATTTCCAGGCAAGTATAGTCTTAAGTGTTATTTTAATATTTTTAGATATACAGTGTGGCTTATTCAAAATGGCCCATGTCTGTTCACGTCAGATGAGAAGTAAGCGAAGCTAACCAACCTGCTCACATAGTGAAACATAATGGTACCTTTGAACATAACTACTCCAAGGTCTGCATAGGTGTGAAAGTTAATCAACCTCAGGAAATGCTTTCATTTATCCCTTAAAACAAAATGCCCACAAAACAGTTTATTCACTCCCCATCAGTTACAAAAGTGGTAACAGTAAAAGGAGTTGTACACTTTACTCTTTATAACTAATTTTAACATGTCAATATTACAAATCTTATAGCAAGTAGTTAAAACTTTTTTTTGATTTTTTTTTACATATATAATTAGGACAATGGGAAATACAATCCAATCAGTTGTTTGAATAAAAGTCTGCCACTTGCTTGCCTTCTGAGTCGTCACCCCCAGTCGGGGGGAGCTACGTTCCTAGAGCAGGAGCTGGTTAGCTTCACTTATTTCTCATTGGCCATTTTGTATGAGCAGCCATGGGCCATTTTGGTCTATGCAGGCCACCCCTACATCAATAAAGATATTTTGTTTGTTAAGAATGTACAAATTTGTGTTGCAAGTATACATCCAGGGCTGTTATGGAGGTATTCATGGTCTTGGAAATATATTGCCAAAACCTTTACTGATTCAAAGTTGGGTAGTGTGCAGGGAAAACAGAAATTCTGGAGAAACTCCGGTCCAGTGGCATAAATGAGCTCATCATAAACCTGGAAAAAATTTGGAAACTTATCATTTGTGCCAATTCTTCAAGGTTGTCAGCTGGAATTAAGAAACAATGTGCTGAGGGGATTGGAGAAAGTCCCTTTCCTTCAGTTTCAATTACTGGTGCCTGGTTTAGTGAAAATCTTAAAATGTACAATTGTCTCTTTCTGTTCCAACCTGGGGATTGTAAACCAATGCACTTAAGGGCAATTGCACTCCCCTTTCCCCACCCCACCCACCTCTAGATTTTTGCTTTTAAAAATACTCAAGACACATAACTTAAAAACACAATTTTATTACATTTTGTACACAACTACATACAAATCTGACAGCTGAGGAACAATGGTACATAAATAATACATTCAGTTTATCAGCACTGATTAATGCTAGATCTAGCAACCAAAATGCAAATTTTGTTTCAAGTTTTACCAGTGTCTACTTTGGAAAATTATGATTAATGTGATATTACCTAGCATACTTCAGTATTAAACAAAAGATCCAAGATAAGTTATGGGTTTTTTTTGCATTTTGTTTATTCAAGGCCACATGCTGGTTTACAGACAACATCCTGAATTGAAGTATCTAAATGACAAAGTGCATCAAGAGTTTACAATAAACATTTTTTCCTAGTGAAGGCACAAATAATCTTTTACTAGTTCTACCAATTTGGTCACTGACTGTGCAATTACCTTGCTTCCAACTAAATGGTAAGTTAGCTGAAGATCCTCAATAAAGTTGCGTACGATCAGCCATAAACCTTTTTAATGTTTCAGATGTCCCTGGTCGCAGCCAGGCCTCTGTAGCCAGTGTTTCATTAGAGCTTGGTCTTTCCTGATCTCTCGAAAGGAACTGGTTTAAAATGTCAATGTCTTCCATTGTGAGGTCATTACCTGGCAGTGAAAACTAAAAGTCAAAGCCATGCACAATAATCAAACCTTTTCCACAAATTTAGGAGCTTAATTCAAATAAGAATTCTAGTTAATTGTTCCTCAAGAGAAATGGCTAGAGACAAAAGTAAAGAATGGTACCACAATTGCAAAAGATTTACCCCTTCCACCCATATCTGTCTAATGTCCTAACCAAGATTGGGGGGTTGTGAGTTTTAAAATTTAACCAGCATTATGATATTAACGGCTCAGTTCATTGACGAAACAATTAGTTTCTAGCAAAAAATAATCAAAAAGCATGCAAAGATTCCTGACAAACGGTTAGTCTATGCAAACAGATGGCATTTTCTAACAACCAAAACTGGTGATGTAGTAGACAGTGAAGATAGGCTGAGGAGCGGCAGATAGAATATAATTCAGATAAATGTGAGGTTTTGCATTATGCTAAAGCAAATCAGGACTGGAATTATACACTTTATGGTAGTGTCCTGGAAAGTGTTGCTGAACGAAAATCTTGGGGTGCAGGTTCATAGTTCCTTGAGGGTGGAGTTGCATATAGACAGGGTAGCAAAGGTGGTATTTGCTACACTTGCCTTATTGGTCAGTGCATGCAGTATAGGAGTTGGGGTGTCATGTTGCAGCTATTGGTTAGGCCACTTTTGAGATTCTGCTTTCAGTTCTGGTCTCCCTGCTTTAACAAGACTGCAGAAAAGATTTACAAGGATATTGCCAGGACTGGAGGGTTTGAGTTACAGGGAAAGGCTGAATAGGTTTGGGTTGGAGAGTTGGAGACTGAGGGGTGACCTTTTGGAGATTTACTAACCTCTTCCCTCGGGTTGGGGAACCAAAACCGACAGAACATAGATTTAAGGTGAGAGGAGAAGAATTAAAAGGACCAGAGGAGCAACTTTTTCACGCAGAGGGTGGTGCATGTATGGAATGAGCTGTCAGAGGAGATGGTGGTGGTGGGTAAAATACAACATTTAAAAGGCATCTGGATGGGTATAGGAAAAGTGTGGTGTTGGAAAAGCACAGCCGGTCAGACAGCATCTGAGGAGCAGCAGTCAATGTTTCAAGCATAAGGCCTTCATCAGGAATGTGATGCATATATGGAATGAGCTGTCAGAGGTGATCTTCATTCCTGAAGAATTTATGCTCAAACCATTGACTCTCCTGCTCCTCTGATGCCACCACACGTTTTGACTCTCTCGAGCTGCTCCATCGTGGAATACCTCAATGACTGCTAATATCTGGGTAGTTCATCTTAATTTCCTGACAGTACATTGCCTAGAATCTGGAAACTACACTCCAGTACTTACACATTGTGCAAAAAGCTTCAGTTCTGGCAAATAGTCAGCTTCACTAAACTAGTACTGCCCCTGGGTTTGTTTCCTAAGTCCTAATCCTGTTATAGAGCCCTACAGCACGGAGACAATCCCATTGGCCCAAACTGATCCATGCTAACTCCATTTCCCTGCATTTGGCCCATCTAATCCTTTCCTATCCATGTATTTGTCCAAATGCCTTTTACATGTTGTTAATGTACCTGCCTCAACCACTAGCACTAGCAGCTCATTCCAGCAGCACTCTAATCTAGAATATGGAAAAGCACAGCAGTTCAGGCAGCATCCGAGCAGTAAATTCAATGTTTTGGGCAAAAGCCCTTCAGGAATACACGCAGAGAGCCTGAAGGGTGGAGAGATAAATGAGAGGAGGGTGGGGAGAAAGTAGCATAGAGTACAATAGGTGAGTGGGGGAGGGGATGAAGGTGATAGGTGGAAAACAAGCTAGACAGGTAGGACAAAGTCATGGGGACAGTGCTGAGTTGGAAGTTTGGAACTGGGGTGAGGTGGGGAAGGGGAATTGAGGAAACTGTTGAAGTCCACATTGATGCCCTGGGGTTGAAGTGTTCCGAGGTGGAAGATGAGGCATTTGATGGTGAGGGAGCAGCAGTGAAGGAGGCCCAGGACCTCTACGTCCTCGGCAGAGTGGGAGGGGGAGTTGAAATGTTGGGCCGCAGGGCGGTGTGGTTGATTGGTGCGGATGTGCCAGAGATGTTCCCTAAAGCGCTCTGCGAGGAGGCGTCCAGTCTCCCTAAAGTAGAGGAGATCGCATCAGGAGCAACGGCTACAGTAAATGATATTGGTGGATGTGCAGGTAAAACTTTGGATGTGGAAAGCTCCTTTAGGGTCTTGGATGGAGCTGAAGGAGGTGTGGGCACAGGTTTTGCAATTCCTGCTGTGGCAGGGGAAGGTGCCAGGATGGGAGGGTGGGTTGTAGGGGAGCGTGGACTTGTCCAGGTAGTCACGGAGGGAACGGTCTTTGCGGATGGCGGAAAGGGGTGGGGAAGGAAATATATCCCTGGTGGTGGGGTCCGTTTGGAGGTGACGGAAATGTTGGCAGATGACCTAGCTCATTCCATATGCACACCATCCTCTAAGAAAGTTGCCCCTCAGGTTCCCTTATATTATTTTCCATCTAACCGTAAACTGATGCCCTCGATTCCCCAACCCTGGAAAAAAGGACAGTTTAGATTAGATTAGATTACTTAGTGTGGAAACAGGCCCTTCGGCCCAACAAGTCCACACCGACCCGCCGAAGCGCAACCCACCCATACCTCTACATTTACCCCTTACCTAACACTACGGGCAATTTAGCATGGCCAATTCACCTGGCCCGCACATCTTTGGACTGTGGGAGGAAACCGGAGCACCCGGAGGAAACCCACGCAGACACGGGGAGAACGTGCAAACTCCACACAGTCAGTCGCCTGAGTTGGGAATTGAACCCGGGTCTCAGGTGCTGTGAGGCAGCAGTGCTAACCACTGTGCCACCGTGCCGCCCATAAGAGTGTATTCACTCTATCCAAATCTCTCCTGATCGTATACATTTCTCTCAGATCCTCCCTCAGTCTCCTATGTTCTAAAGAAGACACTCCTAGCTTGTCCTAGCAACATCCTTGTAAATTTCTTCTGCACTCTTTCTAGTTTATTATCATCCTTCCAATAGCAAGGTAACCAAAACTGAACATAATACGTCTCACCAATTTCCTGTAAAACTGCAACATCACTTCCCAACTTCTATACTCAGTGCCCTGACGGATGAAGGCTAGTGTGCTAAAAGTTTTCTTCACTGCCCTGTCTACCTGTGATTCCACTTTCAGAGGACTGTGCACCTCAACTCCAAGGTGCCAATGTTCCACTACACTTCTAAAGGCCTTACCATTCACAATGAAATTTCTCCCTTGATTTGACTTGCCAAAATGCAAGACGTCACACTTATCTATATTAGACTCTTTGCCATTTCTCAGCCCAGTTCCCCAGCAGATCAAGGTCCTGCTGCAATTTCTGATAACCTTCCTCCCTGTCCACTATACCTCCTCTTTTAGTGACATCTGTAAACTTAATGTCCAAGGCACGATTATTATCTATATCAATGATTTGGATAACAAACAGCAATGAGTCCAGTAGCGACATCTGAGGCACTCCACTAGTCACAGACCTCCAATTCAATAAGCATCCTTCCACACTTACCCTCTGCTTCCGACCATCAAACCAACAATCTCTCTAATTTGCCAACTCACTCTGGATTCCATGCAATCTAACCTTCCATGTGGAATCTTATTAAAGGTCTTACTGAAATCCATATAGACTATGTCTACGTCAACTGCCCTCCCTTGTCAACCTTCCTGGTCACTTCATCAAAGAACTCTAACAAATTTGTGAAACCTGATCTCCCATGCACAAAGCCATGTTCACTATTCCAAGTGCATGTATATCTTACCTCTGAATTTTCTGACCGACCACAGATATTAGGCTTACTGGTCTACAGTTCCCAGGTTTTCCTTTGCAGCTCTTCTTGAATGAGGACACATTTGCTATCTTCCAATCTTCCAGCACCTCATCCATGGCTAACAATGATGCAAAAATATCAGCCAGGGCCCCTGCAATTTCTTCTCTAGTTGGATGTATCTGGTCAGGAACAGGCGATTTATCCACCTTCATACATTCAACAGCTTCTCTACTATTATATGGATTGTGCCCAAGATATGACCATCGAATTCCCCAAGTCTTTGTCTTTCTCCATAGTAAACACAGGAGAAATATTCATTGAGGACCTTGCCCATCTCTTGCAGTTCTACATATACATGTCCACTTTTGTCCTTGAGGGGGTCCTATTCTCTCTCGAGTTATTCTTTTTCCTTTAATATCTTAAACTTCTCAGCCAAGGCTATCTTGTGCCCCCTATTCACCCCCCTCCTGATTTCCTTTTTTTTAAAAGAATCCCCACAGTGTGGAAACAGGACCTTCAGCCCAACAAATCCACACCGACCCATTTCCCCCTACCCTGTATTTACACCCCTGACTAATGCACATAACCTACCCCCACATCCCTCTTCAGTCAATTCCTGTATCGCCTATGTGCCTCCAGGGATACCCTTGCTCCCAGTTGCCTGTACTTGAGACTTTGACCAGAAAAAAAGTGGTGGTGATATGGCTCATGTCTCTTGTCGCCCAGGGTTCCCTATTCCTGCCAACCTTGCCTTTCACTCTCACAGGAACATATAGACCTTAAACTCTCGCCATCTCACTTTTAAAGGACCTCCCTTTGCCTGAAAACTACTCCAATCAACCTCTAAGCTCCTGCCTAGTTCCATCAAAATTTGCCTTGCCCCAATTTAGAACTTGAACCTGTGGAGCAGTTTAATCTTTCTCCACAACTATTTTAAAATTAATAGAAATATGGTCACTGGTTCCAAAGTGCTCCCTTACTGTCACCTCAGTCACTTGTCCTGCACTATATCCCAAGAGTAGGTCAAATTTAGCCCCTTTCCGAGTAACACCCTCTATATGCAACTCAAGGAAACTTTCCTGAACGCACTTAAATTCCACCCATCTGTTGCATTACACTAAGCAATTATTACTGATGGCATTGCTTCGTCTTCACTGTTGCACTAAATTAACTCCATTGCTCCCAATCTTTTGCCGTACCTAACTGTCGGGCAAAAGTCACCACAGTGCTACAGGACAATAGCATTGTTTTCTCATTGGAGAGAAAGAGAGAATGAGTGGTGGTGGTTTAGCCTGAGATTCACCATACCTCTGGCAAGAGGAAGAGGTTGAGAAGGAGAGATTTCATGTTAATGTTTTCAAGTGTAGGAACTGAGCTGTTGATAGCACTTGCATTGCAAACTAGCCATCCAGGCAGTGGAGCTATCTGACCCCCTCCGACAACTGACTACTTACCAACTCCGAGAACTTCTTCCTGAATACTGAACCAATGGCCCAAGTTGCTGCACAACTTAATTTTTTTTTCTCTGCATGGAATCTGCCTCTGTTCTGCTCTATCTGTTCTGAGTAGCCTGTCCTGAAAACCTTGCAAGAAGCCCTGCCTCTAAAGCAAGGCAGTGTTTAATATTACGAATTTTCTGGAACTATAGCAATGGTCTGTCCCTGAAAGTTACTTGATTGTTAGTTTGTAATCTACAAATGCATCTTAAAAAAAATCTATAAAGTTCAAGTCTCAATTGAGACTTGAAGGATTAATGCCAGATCTACACTGCTCAAACTGTTTCTGTATACCAAGGTAGAGTGTACAAGTACATTTAGCTGCCTATATATCACAGAGGCAACATTGTAGCATCAATTAAATTCATTGAACAATATAGCGCAGAACAGGCCCTTTAGCCTCTATGTTGCGCCGACCTGTGAACTAATCTAAGCCCATCACCCTATGCTTATCTCAATCATCCATGTGCTTATCTAAGGACTGTTTAAATGCCCATAAAGTGGCTGAGTTACCTACATTGGCAGGTAGGGCATTCCACACCCTTACCACTCCCTGAGTAAAGAACATAGATTTAAGACAGATGTCAGAGCCATCACCCCTCAATTTGCAGCTATGTCCCCTCGTACAAGTTGACGTCATCATCCTAGGAAAAAGACTCTCACTGTCCACCCTATCTAAATTTCTGATCATCTTGTATGTATCTATTAAATCCCCTTTTAGCCTTTTTCTCTCCAATGAGAATAGACCCAAGTCCCTTAGCCTTTCCTCATAAGACCTTCGCTCCAGCCCAGGCAACATCCTGGTAAATCTCCTAAATCTCCTCTGCACCTTTTCAAATGCTTCCACATCCTTCCTATAATGGGACGACCAGAACTGCACACAATACTAATGCGGCCTCACTTGGAGTGTTTTGTACAGTTGCATCAGTAATATCACGGCTTTGGAACTCAATCCCTCTTCCAATAAAACCTAACACACTGTATGCCTTCTAAACAGCACTATCAACCTGGGTGGCAACTTTCAAGGATCTATGTACATGGATACCAAGATTGGGCGGCACGGTGGCACAGTGGTTAGCACTGCTGCCTCACAGCGCCTGTAGACCCGGGTTCAATTCCCGACTCAGGCGACTGACTGTGTGGAGTTTGCACGTTCTCCCCGTGTCTGCGTGGGTTTCCTCCGGGTGCTCCGGTTTCCTCCCACAGTCACAAAGATGTGCGGGTCAGGTGAATTGGCCATGCTAAATTGCCCATAGTGTTAGGTAAGGGGTAAATGTAGGGGTATGGGTGGGTTGCGCTTCGGCGGGTCGGTGTGGACTTGTTGGGCCGAAGGGCCTGTTTCCACACTGTAAGTCTAATCTAATCTAATCTAATCTCTCTGCACATCCACACTACCAAGAATCTTTCCATTGCCTCAGTACTCTTGTCTTCCCATTATTCTTCCCAAAGTGAATCACCTCACATGTATCTGCAATGAACTCCATTTGCTACCTCTCAGCCCAATTCTGCAGTTTATCCAAATCTCCCTGCAACCTGCAGCATTCTTCCACACTTTCCACCACTCCACTGACTTTTGTATCACCTGCAAACTTACTAACCCATCCACCTCGGCCTGCGTCGAAGTTATTTAGAAAAATGACCAACAGCAATGGTCCCAAAACAGATCCTTGTTGTATACTAGTAGCTGGACTCCAGGCTGAATATTTTCCATCAACCACCCCTCGTTGCCTTCTTACAGAAAGCCAGTTTCTAATCCAAACTGCTAAATCACCTTCAATCCCATGCCTCTGCATTTTCTCCAAAAGCCTAACGCATGGAACTTTATCAAAAGCTTTACTGAAGTCCATGTACACCACGTCAACTGCCCTTCCCTCATCCACATGCTTGGTCAACTTCTCAAAAACCTTAATGAGGTTTGAGAGACATGACCTGCCCTTGACAAATCCATGTTGACTATTTCCAATGAAATTGTTGCTTGCTAGATGGTTGTAAGTCCTACCTGGTAATCCTTTCCAAAGCTTTTCCTTCAGCTTTATTGAAAGTGCCATTTAACAGCATTTTTAGTTTCAACTTGTTCTACTGTTGCTTTTGAACAGCCACTGTTCATCATTTTTCCATTCATACGTCCTCTGGAAAACTTTACCCATCTTGTTAAGACCCCATTTGATCTTGCACCATTAATCCTTTCGTAATTCACTCTCCTATTTTCTATCACAATGCATCACTCTGCTCCCTTGCTTTGATCTTGCTCCTATCCTCCCAAGTCATTTGATTAAAACATTTCATTTTTAATTTCTCCCATCTGTTGCTTGTTCATCAACCTGAGCCATTAACACTCAATCTCTCCCCAGAAGCTGCCAGATCTGTTGAAATAATAATTTTCAACTTTTTAAAAAAAGTTTCTTGCAGATGAAATATTGTAATTTGTGCCTGTAAAGCAGCATAGAAGTTCAAGTGGATGGATTGGGAAAAACAGCTCACATTCAAGCACCTTGGAAGTGTCCACAGCAAATCACTGTTTTTGATCCATACAAAGTGCTAGAGAAACTCAGCAAGTTTGGCAACATCTGCACAAAGAAAACCAGTTGCAGAGCCAAGCGAGCCTTTGACAGAACACAAGATTGTTTGGATTCCGTCAACACTTGGTTCCTTAATGCGTAAGGCCATAAGACATAGCAGCAGAAATTAGGCCATTTGGCCCATCGTGTCTGCTCTGCCATTCTGTCATGGCTGTTAAGTTTCTCAATCCCATTCTCCGCGTAACCCTTGATAATTAACAATCCATCTCTTTCTTAAATATACACAATGACCTGACCTTCACAATCTTCTGTGGCAATGAATTCCATAGATTCACCACTCTCTAGCAGAAGTTTCTCCTTATCCCCGTTCTCCTACTCTTAAGATTGTGCCCTCAGGTCCTAGTCTCTCCCACCAATGGAAACAACTTCCCAATGTCTGCTCTGTCCAGACTGTTCAGTATTCTGTATCTTTCAATTAGATCCTCTCCTCATCCTTCTCAATTCCAAAATATAGACCTAGAATCTTCAAACGTTCCCACTGCGTTAAGCCTTTAATTCCTGGTATCATTCTTTAACCTGTCTAAATTCTTCTGCAGCCTTCCCACCTCTTCAACACTATCTATCCTTCTACCTATCTTTGTAGCTATCGGTTTTGAGCTATCGGGAGAGGCTGAACAGGCTATGGCTGTTTTCTCTGGAACGTCAGAGGGTGAGGGGTGACCTTATAGAGGTTTACAAAATCATGTGGGGCATGAATAGGACAAATAGACAAAGTCTTTTCCGTCAGGTGGGGGAGTCCAGAACTAGAGGACATAGGTTTAGGGTGAGAGGGGAAAGATATAAAAGAGACTTGAAGGGCAACTTTTCATTCAGAGGGTGGTATGTGTATGGGATGAGCTGCCAGAGGAAGTGGTGGAGGCTAGTACAACTGCAACATTTAAAAGGCATTTGGATGGGTATTATGATTTGGACGGGTTTGGAGGGATATGGACCCGGTGCTGGCAGGTGGGACTAGATTGGTCGGCATGGAAGGGTCTGTTACCTTACTATACGTCTCTGACTCTATGATTCTCCTTGTTCAGTTCCTCAGCTATTTCTTTGTTCCCACTACTACTTATCCAGCATTATTTTCCAGCATTCCGAATGTCCATATGCCTTTCTTTTGCCCTTTAGATATCTAAAGAAATTTTTACAATATTCTTTTATATTATTGGCTAGCAATATTTATTCCTCCCTCTTTTTATTTGTTGTCCTCTGCTGTTCTTTGTAGGCTTCCCACTGTCCTTCGCCACATTATATGCTTTCTCTTTTGCTTTTATGCTGTTCTTGACCTCCCTCATCAACCATGGTTCTCTCATTCTCCTTTTAGTATGCTTCTTTTTTTCTAAGGATGAATTTTTTCTGCATCTCCCGAATTACTTCCAGAAACTCCTATCAATTATTGTTCCACTGTCTTTCCTGCTAGACTCCTCTCCAGTCAATTTGTAGTTGCCTTTATTTAACTGTAATACCAATACATCTCAGTCCACCCTCTCGAATTGCAGAGTAAATTCTATTATATTATGGTTACTGCCTCCTAAGGGAGGTTAAGGTGAAGGAACCCTTATCAAATCTGCCACATTTCACAACACTAAATCCAGAATTCCCTGTTCCCTAGTGGACTCCACCAGAAGCTGCTCCAAAATATCATCTTGTAGTGAATCCACAAATCCCTCTCCTTGCAAACCACTTCCAACCTGATTTTCCCAGTCCATCTACATATTGAAATCCACCACGATTACTGTAACCTTGTCTTTCTTACACCAGGAGATAGAAAAGATGTGTATCTTGTGCCTCAAAGCCTGACTACTGTTTGGAGACCTGTACATTACTCCCATTATAATTTTTGCCTTTGCGGTTTCTCAACTCTACCCATACATTTCTACATCATCTGACTCTGGTTTATTTCTTATTATTAATTTTATTTCATTTTTTACTAATGAGGCAATCCCACCCCTTCTGCCCACCTGCCTGTCTTTTACAATAGGATGTTTATCTTTGAATATTTAGCTCCCAATCCTGATCCCCTTGCAGTCAGGTCTCCGTGATGCCCACCACGTCATCCCAGTCAATTTTGATCTACACCACAATCTCATTAACCTTATGCCTTATACTGTGTGCATTCAGATACAACACCTTGAGTCCTGTATTGACTATCCATTTTCTCATCGTCATTCGTTTATCCAGTGTACTTGAAGTTTGATTCCAAATCCTTTCCAAACACTCTGTCCTATTGTATGTGCTGGAGACTTTAATAACCTCTCCTGAGTTGTTCTTTCATTTTGTTCAAATTTTTCCATGCACTAAATCCACCTTATCAGATGAAAACTGACTGTTTTGTTTCCAATGGCCATTTATATTTCTTGGAGTTTTTCCCTTCCCCCCCCCCCCCCTACTTTCTAGTGTCAAGTCCTGTTGACAATCTTATTTATCCTTTACACTAGAACATTGGTCCCAGCTTGGTTCAGGTAGAGACCAACCCAACAGTACATGTTCCTCCTGATGCCATTCTAATGCCAGTGCCCCATGAAAAGGAACCCCTCTTTTCCTGCACCAATCTTTTTAGCCACCTGTTCATTTTATTCTTGCATCCTATGCCAATTTGCATGTGGTTCAGGCAGTAATTCAAAGATTATAACCCCTGAGATCCTGTTCTTTAATTGCGTGTCATTACTACATCTTAGTGGTAAAAAGAACATGCTAAAACTGAACAATAGAAGTAAGGATACTGCTATAGTTCAACAGGGAGCGGTGTGAGCAAAAGGATTTATTTTCCCTTCAAAATAAGTTTAAACATCCACGTACATCATCAGCAGACTATCAGTTTTAAATTATCATTATATTTCTTCATTTTTGAAACCTGTGTGATAAACAGAGTTACTGTAAATTTTTACCACGTACTTTGAAGAGACTTCCACTTCAATTCTGATAAATAAAAGCCAGTGCTCGTGACAGTTTAAAAGTGTACATATTGTAAATTAGTAAGAACTAACAAGAGAAAGTTTATATCAAGTTTACTGACCTCACACCAAAACAATCTCAAAACATTATTGTTCAAGTACAAATTAACATAGATCCAACACTGATAATTATTGAAGGTGAGGAAGGGCACTGATGAAACTGTTATTATCCAGTTTCAAGCTATTAGGTCTGATCAGAAGCTATTCCATTTCCTACTCCATTGTATGGGAGGGTGGAAGTGGTTCTGCAGTGTTCAAGATTGACTCTGGACCTTATCAAATCTCATGGCATGTTGTCAAACATGAGCAAGCAAACAATGTACTGACTGTGACATACACTTTTCCTCAGAGATGCAGAGATTCATCAGCTATGTTAAAATAAACGTTTTTTGGAAACAGTGGTTACAAGGGCATAAAATGTAGTCCGAGTACTTCAATGTCTGTCACCGAGATAAAATGTGAAAGAACCGTGGATGCCACAAATCAGAAACAAAAACAGAAACTGCTGGAAAAGCTCAGCAGGTCTGGCATTTACAATCATGGTAATGCCACACAACATGAAGAGGAAGACTTCAGTATAAGACAGGACTTTGTCTCCACAAGTACTGTGCATTTTACCTCGCAGATAAATGTACTTGTGCAAAATGGCAAGAATAAATCCCCTTGATTTGGTTCTCTCATTACATGGTGAGATTTCAGTCTGAGAGTTATGACCTTCAGGACTCAGTAGGCTAGGTCAGTAGCAGTGCTATATTAGATTAAATTAGGTTCCCTACAGTGTGGAAACAGGCCCTTCAGCCCAACCAATCCATACCAACCCTCAGAAGAGTAACCCACCCAGACCCATTTCCCTCTGACTAACTGACGTAACACTATGGGGCAATTTGGCATGGCCAATTCACCTCACCTGCACATCTTTGGACTGTGGGAGGAAACCAGAGTATCCGGAGGAAACCCACGTAGACACAGGGAGAATATGCAAACTCCACACAGACAGTCACCCGAGGCTGGAATCGAACCTGTGAGGTAGCAGTGGTAACCACAGAGCCACTGTGCCACCCAAGGTGACAGACACTAAAACAGAAATTGCTGAATTCTAGGGAAGGGCACTGGATGTAAAACATTAACTGATTGCTCTCCAAAGATGCTGCCAGACCAACTGAGCTTTTGCAGCACTTTCTGTTTTTGTTTCTCATTTCCAGCATCTACAATTCTTTTGTATTTTATCTAGGTGACAGAGATTGAAGGACTCAAACAACATTTCATGCCCTTGTAACTACCGTTTCCAAAAACGTTTATTTTAACATAGGGGTGCACAGATTCATCAGCTGAGGAAAAGTGTAAGTTGCAGTTGTTTGCTTGCTCATGTTTAACAACATACAACATGCTCATGTTTAACAACAAGATTGACTCTGGACCTTACCCAATCTTGAAGACTGCAGATTCACTTACTCCATCCATTGCAAATATTATTTTGTAATTTCTGGTAGATATAGCAGCAGAACATTACAAATCCAGGGATGCTGATAGTCATATATTTTAGCCAGTGTTCCATATTGTTCTAAGTAAGTTGTTTAAAGTTATACGTCAATTTATGTGTCGATACCTCCCAATTTTGGCACAAAACCCCAAAATATTATTGAGGACGGCTGTGCATTATTGAGTACATTCAATTTCCCTTTATAATGCTGGTGGTCCATCTAGTTTTGTTATTACATTTTTTTTTTAATTATTGAATTTTGTGACTTGCTAACCCACTTCCAATGACAGTAAAGAGTCAACTACGTCACAGTGGATCTGGGCTCTCACTTGGCTAGAATGAGTAAAGGTAACAGATTTCCTTCCCTTAAAGGACATTAGTTGAATCAGTTGGGCTCTTATAAAAATCCAGCGGTGTCTTTTGTGGCTAAATGCTTTTTAATTCCTGATTTTATTTAGTTTGAGAGAATACATTAAGTATGATTCCATTTTATTTAAATTGGGAAATAGTACCTGAATGTTGAATATCATCCAAACGTTTCATACGCTGTTCAGTCCTGGCTCTTACTTCATCAACATTAAAACTGGATGCAGAGATGCTGTCTGTTTGTGGTATTGGTTGCATGCCCTTCATCAATTAAAGAAAAAAGATAATTAGATTTTATCAACAATGAGCATACTGAAAAATATTAAACCACTTACCAATTGGTGCAAAATATGAAAAGATTAATTTTTTTTGTCAATACTCACAATTCTTTTTCAACCAAATGAAAATTATAATTTGTAGCTTAAACAGAAAATTGCTAAAACAACCAAAAGTAACTGCCATTCTAATTTTGCCCTACAGTACGTACAAAAGTATATTTTCTTATTATGTTGCACTTAAATGGTTTCCAATGTGGCCTTCATTTGTCAGTTGATTATCTATAGCAAAACGTCAGTCAGTGGGCTACACAACTTGCTTAAACAATTGTGTCTTGATGCTGACAAATTTCTAGAAACCTAACAACAATTGCCTAATTTCTCTCATATGATAAATGCCCTAAGAAGAGAGCAAATTTGAGCAAATACATAAGAAAATTGTCTATAAAAATAACAGGAATACAGACTTATTTCTGAGATGCATAGCGTCAAAGTGATAGTATCTCAGTTTGTGCACACAACATTGCAAAAAGAAAGTAATGATGATATGTTGGTTATAAATTAGATATTTTTGCAAAATTATACCACATTGAACAATAAATGTACTTCAGATATGTCATGGAACACTTGCAAAAGTTGTTGCAATGCAAAATGGGTTCAGTTCAAAGTTCTGTTAAAGAGAAGGAATAAATAGAACATAGAAAAATACAGCGCAGTACAGGCCCTTCGGCCCTCGATGTTGCGCCGACCAAAGCCTACCTAACCTACACTAGCCCAATAACCTCCATATGCTTATCCAATGCCCACTTAAATGACCATAAAGAGGGAAAGTCCACCACTGCTACTGGCAGGGCATTCCATGAACTCTCAACCCGCTGAGTAAAGAATCTACCCCTAACATCTGTCCTATACCTACCACCCCTTAATTTAAAGCTGTGTCTCCTAGTAACAGCTGACTCCATTAGCGGAAAAAGGTTCTCACTGTCAACCCTATCTAAACCCCTAATCATCTTGTACACCTCTATCAAATCTCCCCTAAACCTTCTTTTCTCCAATGAGAACAGCCCCAAGTGCCTCAGCCTTTCCTCAAAGCAATAATAAAATAGGTAACATACAGAATCAAGGTGTAATCTACTATTATTTTGGCGACGTCTCTCTCGTGGAGGTAGTTCAGAAGATGTTCTCCCAACATCTGCTGGAAAAGGGAATGTTTCTCCATGGCTTCCTGTTCAACAGAGGTTCAAATAACTTTAACATACACTCTGAAAATGCACCTTTGCAAGAATTTCAGAGATTATGAATATAACATTTACCTATAAAGGCACTTTCAGATTCAAGCAATGAGTTCTTCGTCAAATCATCATGTGAATCCTTGGTGGGAGAAATTTCCATGTAACTAATATAGGAAACTCACATACAGCAGGAAACATTACATGCGCAAGCAGAACAGAATGAACAATACATTATGTTCACATCAGCATACTGAACCCTACAATCAGAATGCGATTTTCAACAATTCACCTTGTAAAAGAGGAACTTGGCAATAGGTTTTATTTCACATTTGGGTTAAAAATTTAACTATATGTAAGAAAATTTACAATTTTATTTAAACATGACAAAAAAAAACAAATCTTCTTTCAATCTCTTGTGAGACACCTGAAATAAGCGCAAGTGAATTCAATTTATTTGCATGCAATGTTATGAGCAATAATCAAATAGTGTTAAGATGTTGAACTATTCTGTCTGTGGGACAGGTTTACTGATCAAGATTAAAGATTATAAAATTGAATATTAAAGCAAACAGATTTAGAAACGTTTCAAATTAGCCCACTTTGTAGAGAATCCATAAACTGCACAAACAATTCAATTAACTTCAACTCATTCTTGCGAGAAAATAAGTAAATTCAATATGAATGTCCAAAACATTTGAACTGAACAACCCTGAATAAAGAGAAGTAGGTGGTATTCTTTTATGTTGAAATTATTGGTGTTATTCATCTATTGTCAGTATTTAGAGTTCTCAAGTCCTTTTGAATAGAACTACAGGCACAATATTGCTTATGGCATGATTTTCCTTACCAGTCCAACATCATGTGGATTCATATGAGCAACTAGTAAAACAGAAAAAAAATGTAAAATTTTTCAATGTTTGGTTAAAAAAATAATTTATAAAGGCATTAATATGCAAAGACCATGACTGAATTTTCCTTGTTGATCTTAACAAGTAACAATGTCTAGAGTACAATGTAAGCCAAGTCATCACTGCCACAGCCCTATGTGGAAAATGTAAACACTCAGTTACTAACCAGTGATAGTACCCCTAGCATTGTATCTTTTTCTTTGAAAGAAATTCAATTTCTACATAAGATTGACCTTGAAGATCAACATAAGACATATATCTCCAAGTACACAAACTTGCGTGATGGCTTCCAAGTGGTTAGTTTCTTGCCTCTGTTTGTTCCTGCATACAGAACATCTTGACAGAGCACTAGTACATTGAGTTTAAACTCTTAAAATGTAAACAGTAGGTAATTTAGCATTCATCAGTTATTTTATTTCAAAATAAATATCTACCAAGGATGGAAATCTTAAATAAAGTCACAAAATACTGGAGAAATATAACAGATCAGTCAAATATGGCATTACATTTTGAAGATGTGTTCAAGATATTTGATCTAAAATGTAGCCCTATATTTTTCTCTCCAAATGCTGCTTGACTTGCTGAGGCTTATCAGAATGTTGTGGTTGTTATTCTTAATCAGTTTGAAAATAAATTGCCATTTTACCAAGATTGTAAATATTCTTGTGGTGGCATTCATGTGTAATAGGTTGTCAGAGTGATTATTAGGGCAACGCTGTACCTCAGATCAGAAGGTTTCATTGAAGTTTATACAATAAAAGAAGGGAAGAGTTTATGTAGACCAATTATTTAAACTGGAAAGGTTTGGGAGGAGGACAAAGAGCATGTAAGTGTAGAGCTAGGTAGTTAAGTTGTTCTTTCTTTCCCCTAAAAGAATAATAGGTCTAAAAACAATTGCTGGATTGTGTGGTCAAGTCTATTTGTGGTAATAATTCAACTGAAAACCAAACCTGTTTCTGCTAGACCACAAATGAGATATGTGGATATCTTATTCTAAAAATAAAATCAATGGGATCTCCCCTTCATTCAGGGGTTTTTAAATCTGTTTTGTAACATCTACTAGGTGATTGAATGGATCCAGACTGATAGGGAAACATTTAACTGAATAAAGTACCATAACTTATGGACAGACTGAGTGGATCAGCAGGTGTTTTTCTGTGCATCTTTTTTGTACATTCATTTGTTCTCTCCATGGAATTGTTGCAAGAAAAGCTGAGCACATGGGAATACAATGACAAATGGGATGAGCAAATACAAGTCTGATGAATTTTACTCAAAATAATTGCAAATAAGTACAAACAATTACTTGGAATAATGCATACGTACAGATGAAGTGTAAAGAAATTATTTAGATGGAAAAATTATAAAATTGTTATAATGGGGCAACTTCAATTATTTTAGTATAGATTGATTGACATAAAGGGGCAGAGCCAGCAAATATTTCTGGAGAACTTTCTACAGCAGTGTGCATTACCAATCCACTGAGAAAAGGGGGAAGACTGGACCTGGCTCTGTGAATGCAGTGGATCAAATGAATCGAATGTCAGTATAGAACATTCAGGTAACAACAATCATAATGTTTAGATTTGCTAAGAGGTAGGACAAGAAACAATCCAGAGCTTTAAAAAAGATAACTGGTAGAAGATTAACTTCAATGTGGTAAAAATGAATCAGGCCAAGGTAAGTTGGAATCAAAGTTAGCAGAAATTATAAAAGAACTAGGAATAGGCTGCTTATGATGGAGAAACCATTCACGATTAGTCCCTGGATGACAAATGAAGCTGAGATGACATATGTCAATTGATTAATATAATTGAGAACCAGTGAAATATTACATTCAGAAAGGAAGAGAAAAGAAACAACTGAAAAACAAAGAGACTAGTAGCTAACAGAGAAGGGAAGCCAAAAGCCTTCATGTAGGCTTACATGTAGTTAAATAATGCTAAGAGGAGTGGGACTGATTAGGAACCTAGAGGAGGATTTAAGCAATGGATGTAGCCAAGGAACCAAATGGATGTTCTACACCTGCTTTTACCAAGTCATAGTGGAAGTAAAAGAGACACTAGCTATGCTAAGAACTGGAAGAGGAAGTGGCAGTTGATAGGTTGGCTGTACTTTCTGGCTGTGCTGAATGAGATGCAGTCAATGATACGGAGAGAAGTTAAGAATGGAAATTTCAGAGGCACTGATTATTACATTCCAACATTCCTTGAATACAGTTCTCCACCTGGAGCACTGCCATGCACAGGCTTGTTCAAAAAAATGGTACAAGAAGAAGAACTGCAATTACAAATTACTTTGTTTAAGTTCAAGTGATGAGATTGAGATTATACATTCGGATCAAACATAGCATCACATTGATAAAAGTGGATTAACTTAGTAAAGCAACAGATTTGCAAAGGGCAAATTTTGTTAATGAACTTACTTGAACATTTTAGCAAGTTAAGAGAATTGATAAAAGTGACATTGTTGATGAGGTCTACATATGATCAAATGCCTTTTGAAAACTAACAGATTTGTCAGTTAAGATACAGCCATGCAATAAAAAGGATAGCGCAATTCCTCAGGGGTCAGCATTAATGTCAGGAATATTAGTAATCTGACAGGTACACTGGTAATATAGAATACAAAGCAACTAACTTGCATGCAGCACAGTCCAGTAAACAATATAACCAGAGAATCTTGTTTTTAGTCATTTTAATTTGAAGCCAATTTACTCAGAGGATTTTCTATGCTCTTCATTACTACATTTTGTGACCACTATATAGGGCTTGTACATATCTCAGGCAGTACAGCATTCCCTAAATCTTTGGCTGAATTAAAAACCAAGGACATTCTGCTAATGTCTCTGGATAAAACTCAGTTTTGATAAAAGGTTATCAATCTGGGAAATGTCACCATTCCAGCAGTTTCTGCTTTTATTTCAGAATTCCAGCACATGGAAGTATTTGACTTTTGTTCAATGAACATGCTGTCCTTCTTGCAGCAATTTCTGACACAGTAACTAAAAATGTCAAAAATTATTTAAATGCAAAATCGACCAAGCGCAATTATTTTAATCAAAATTCATTTGTAAATATCACTCTAACATCTTAATCCCATTAAATAAAACAAGTCGAGAAATAACAAAATGGAGTTTAATAAAGTTAAGTGTGAGGTGTTGCGTTTTGGTAAGTCAAATCAAGGTAGGAGTTTCATGGTAAATGCATGTTACTTGAACCGTGTGAGTTTCGCGAGTGTGTCGGTATGAGTAGGTACAAGATACAGAACAGAACACAGCGCCATTACAAAAGGAAAGCTGCCCAAGGAGACATTGCGCAATAGCGGAGGATGGTTTCGACCCATCGACCTCTGGGTTATGGACCCAGCACGCTTCTGCTGCACCACTCTGCTCTGATTAAGATGCCTGATGAAGGGCTTTTGACCAAAACGTGGATTTTACTGCTCCTCGGATGCTGCATGAACTGCTGTACTCTTCTAGCATTACTAATCCAGATTCATGGTAAACGGTAGGGTCTTAAAGACCCTATTCTTTGGAACAGAGGGAACTTGGATTTCAGCTGCATAGTTCTCTGAAAGTGGAGTCAAAGGTAGCGAAGAGGCCTTTTGGCACACTGGACTCTTCAGTCAAGGCAGTATTGAAGTTGGGAAGTTATGCCACAGTTGTACAGGACATTGGTGAGACTGCACTTGAAGTATTGTGTTCAGTTTTGGTCACCTTGCTATAAGAAGAATGTTACTAGAGTGCAGAAGAAATTTACAAGGAGGTTGCCAGGACTCAACAGTCTGTGTTATAGAAAGAGATTGGACAAGCCAAGACTTTATTTCTTTGGAGCATAGGAAACTGAAGCGGAAACTTGTAGAAGTAAATAAGATCATGAGAGACATGAATGCATTCAGTCTTTTTCCCAGGGCTAGGGAATCGAGGACGAGGGCACATCAGTTTAAGGTTAGAGGGGAAAGAATGAAAGTGAACCAGAGGGGCTACTTCTTTTACACAGAAGGTGGTACGCATATGGAATGAGCGGCCAGCAGAAGTTGTTGAAGCAGGTACATTAACAACATTTAAAAAGACAAAGGCAAGGACAAGTACATAGATAGGAAAGGTTAAGAAGGATATGGGCTAAGTACAGGGAAATAGGGTTAGCATAGATGGACATTTTGGCCAGCATGTATCAGTTTGGGCCAAGGGCTGTCTCTGTGCTGTAGAACTCTATGAATCTTTGACTAAGCAATTTTAAATTTCATAAATATTAAGCACAGCCCATTGCAAAGAACATGTTACCATTACTGGTTAATATTGTATCACACTGACCTGTTTCTTTCCTCTTCATTGTGTCTAGTTTTTTTTTCTGTTCTCTTAATAATGCCTCCTGTTGAATCTCCAATGTATTACTATCGTTTGGAGGATCTGGGTATACTTGTCTTATTTCAGCACGTGTTGCTGAATCTGTTTATAATAGAAAAAATGTTATAAAATTAATATCTTAGTTACAAATTATACAGTAAGCAGATTTAAAAACGCATCCCCCACTTAAAAACAAATCTTTCTGACATTAAAGGCTCTTTGTTGCAAAGTCAATAAATAGATTGGAATTTTGCCCAATATAAAACATTACAGCGCAGTACAGGCCCTTCGATGTTGTGCTGACATTCTTTTAAACTTCTAAATTAAAGAAATACTTACCACCCAAACTCCCCCATCAGATTTTAAATGTAACTAAAAATGTGTATTAATGCAATAAAAGCAATCAACATGGACTAAAACAATTCTACTTTAGGAAGAGAAAATCAAACAGGTTACATAGGCGAATCTGAATTACCAGGGCAAGTAGTATACAAGCCACTAATTTTGGTGTACACTACATTCTCCACTGAATCGGCACTATGTCTGCTGAGAGAAAAAAAAACAGCATCTTGCTACCCTGCATCAAGCAGCCAGTATTCAGACTTCAGGTCCCAACAACATCTACGTTGTCCACTCCTAACAAAGAAGAATGAAGCAACAAGATGGGTTCTATTATTTTAAGTATTGTGTGTCCTGAATTCAGAAAAGCAGATAAAATTGGTTAAAGAAATAGGTATACATATGAGCAGGAATGATATGGTAGAATAATGATCAAATAAGACCATATGAGTTGAAGTGAAGAACTGAAAATGTATAATAACACTACTGAATGTGTATTATAAAGGCAGTCCATGAATTGTAAATGAATTCCATTCCAGATTCTGTTCACAAGTCACCATGGCAGGAAAATACTAAGTAGCTATTAGTAAGTACCAGAAATATCCATATATTTAGAATAACACATGTATTGTTCATTGAAATTTTTTTAATAATCGGACTTGTGTAAAATTTGGGATGTCCTGTACACCCTCAGTCAGAGGAGATGAAGACCAAATCTCAGGGATATAAAAGCAATAACAAAGTACTAAGTACAATGGTTATTTCACTACCTTCATACCAACTGTTATAAAATTAGTACGAAAAATACAGAATGAACAGAATTCCTAAAACAAATTTAGGTACACTTTTTTTTAAGCCTATACAAAGCAAATCCGAAGAGGAGAGCATGGCATTGAATTTAGTAATAGAGAATGAACCTGGGCAGGAAGAAATAACATCAGTTGGGAGCATTTTTGTGAAATTGAAAATAATTCACTTAAGTGGAGCACCATAGTCACAGAATAGAACAAATCCTACATGACCAGCTGCCCTATCAATCTACAATCAATCATCAAAGCTATGGAAGATGTCATCAACAGTGCAATCATACACCAATTGCTGAACAAGTGAGTTATAGCTCACTGATGCTTAAGTTGGGTTCCAACAGGACCACTTGTCTGCTGACCTCACGGCCTTGCTCCAAATGTGGACAAAAGAAACTAAATACAGAGGGCAGATGGAAGTGACCATCTAACATCAAGTAGTCCTTTACCACGAGTGGAAAGAAGGAACCCTAGCAGAAGTGAAGTCAATGGAGATAACAGGGGAAACTTTCTGCTGATTGGAAACATATCTAGCACAAAAGAAGACAGTTGTGGTTGTTAGAAGGTCATTATCTCAGTCCCAGGATATTACTCAGGGTGGTGTCCTACATCCAAAAACAAAGTTTCATCAATGATCTTCCTTTCAATTACAAAGTGAGAAGCGGCAATAATGTACAAATTTTAGCATCATTTGTAACTCCTCAGATACTGAAGCTATTATAACCAATGTGGAGCAAAACCCAAAGGCATTCAGCACAGATCAATAACTTTAAAGTAACATTGTACGAGACAATGACCATCTTCAAATAGACAGAACTTAACTATTACCTCTGGCCTAGTCCCTCACTATCAACATCCTGGGAGACTGACCAGAAGCTGAACTGGACCAATCATACAAACATTGGGAACAGATCAGAAACCAAGAATTCTGCAGCAAGTAACTCAACTCCTTACTCCCCAACGTTTGCCCACAAAACACAAAATACAACTCAAGAGTGTGTCAGCTTTCTTTCACACCTGTCTGGATGACTGCTGCATAAACAACACTAAAGAAGCTCAACATCATCTGACACTCATCCATAACCGATATGCAGGTGGTCATGCCTGTTACATGGAGAGCTCATTTCCTGGTTTGAGAAGAGCAGACTAATTCCGGTGGTGAAAAGACTTTAATCATTATTATTCAGATGAGATGGGCAGACGAGTTGTTTATATTTTAAACCAACTGAAGGGTTTAAGTTAGTTAAGCAATAAAGCTTTAGCCATATAGTCAATAATAAGCAAAGCATGTGGGAACTACTGATGTATGGAAAAACACAAGCAGATCAACCATGATCTTACTGAATGCTGTAGCAGGCTCAAAAGGTTGAATGGTCTATCTCCTCTACCACTTTGTATGCTCATATGGGTATCAGGTGATTGAATAGGAGCTATCTGCTGTTTTCATTTTCCTTTTGTCTGCATCTGCTTCTCTTAATTCTCATCTGAAGTCTATAGTAAAATTGCATAAACTGTTGTGATGCTGCCTTGAAGCCATACAGGTATAAAGTACAAATCAAAGGAAAGAAAACTTGATGTAAAAGAAATGACTTTCAAAGCAGTGAAAGCACGCCCTCAGAATAAGTCCTGGGAGGAAAAACTATTCACTTGGCCAAAGAACAGACATGCTGGTTTAGTTTTAAAGGTTCAACCCGACAAGTTCGTAGTACCAACAAAACTGGTGAAACCCATGCAGATGCAGTGCAAGCTAAATACTAAATTAAATCCTCAAATAACATTTTATATATTTACACTGCCTACTGGCCTGCCCCATGAAAGCTATCCCATGAAATTTGTAGTGTATGACAGTTTAAAGCAAACATAAGCAGGTTAGCAAAATATCCGGAATGCAACCAAATCTGTCCCACTCATTACAAATTCACATTCCTCTTTTTATGTCCGACTGGTATATTATTACACAGATAGATGTTTATTTCCTCAATGTCAGTAAATCAGCATGAATAGTGGACCAAAACCCTGAAGTCAAATAAGATATTCAGAATCAGTACTGAAAATGTTACTTAGCAAGATATTTAGTTCATCAACTGTTATATCTGGGCCTACCTCTGTATTTCAGGTCATTGAAATCTCTGACATTTTGTAAATTAACAAAATCTCTTTCTTTTGATGAAGGTCGGTGTACCAAGGCTTGAATACGTTGCCTAGCCAAATCAAAGACATCAACATGATTCCTCTCCCGCTTCCTTTTGAGAAACATTTGAAAATAAAGAATATTAGCACAAACTTACTTAGAATTCACTTCATACTTCACCCCAATTAAAAATTTATGCAGAAAATTACTGATTCTGGAATGCAGAACTAATTGAACACCTCAACAAAAGAATTGGGAATATAATGCACACCCATTCACTCTATGTTAGGCCAGCCAGGTGAAAACGAGTACTGCAGATGCTGGAGATCAGAGTCAAGATTAGAGTGGAGCCAGAAAAGCACAGAAGGTCAGGCAGCATCAGAGGAGTAGGAAAATCGGCGTTTCGGGCAAAAGCCCTTCATCAGGAATGCCAGCCAGTCAATCATCTATCCATGCTAATATATTATGCCCTATAACATTAGCTGTTATTTTCCACAACAACATGTGGCATGTTATCAACTGCCATCTGAAAATCTAATTACAATACAATTATAGGATTCCCTTTATCCACAACGCTCATAACTCCTTCAAAGTAAATTGAAGGAATTTCAAGTAAGTTGAAAGTAATCGGTAAATTATTTAACATGACTTTCCTTGTGGGGCTGATACTCCCCATTAACCATAAGCTTCCTTATGTGTGCAGCTCTTTAATGATCAATTCTATCACCCTCTCTTGCCAGACATCAAGTACAGTCTCCTGTTTGTTGCCTCTCTTCTTTTTTTGATTACATAATTACATTTGCTACTTTGCAATCCAATGGAACCTTGCTCAAGTCTAGGGAATTTTTGAAAATTAACATCAATGTAACTAATATTTCATTAGCAACCTCTTCTAACACCCCGACATGAAGTTTATCTGGAACATGCAGCCTGTAAAGACTTAAAGAGGAACTGGGGATACATTTTTCACACAAAGGGTGGTGAATGCATGGAACATGCTGCCAGGGGAAATGGTAGAGGTAGGTACATTAAAACATTTACAGGGCATCTGAATCAGTAAATGAATAGGGAGTGTTTACAGGGATGTGGGTCAAATGCTGGCAAATGGGACTGGGTCAGATTGGGATGTCTGGTTAGCGCAGATGAATTGGACTGAAGGGTCTGTTTCCAAATGGTATGACTCTGATTCTAAAACTCCATCAGTTTGCCTAATACCATTTTATTCATGATTGTAATTTTGCTAAGCTCTTCGCTTGATTCTACCTCCTGTTTTATAAGTATTACTAGAATATTTTGTATCTTCAATAGTGACAACAGAAATAAGATATTTGTTCATTACATTCACCATTTCCTTTTAATGTACTATTAACTCCCCATTCTCAGTCTCTAGAGGGCCACATTTGACCTATTCTTTTCCTTTCTATATACCTGTAGAAACTCTTGCTAGTTGTTTTTAGATTTGCAGGGAGGTAAGGAAGTGAAAAAGTATAGATGGATTCCTTGGCCTGAAGGCCTTAATTGCTAACAGTGTAGTCATCAATGGTGAAGCACTGAAAATCATAATTCTTAAACTACCAGGAGCACAGATAACCTAAATAGTTGCAGGGCTGAAGGATATTACAGTGATGGACAGCAGTAAGGCAATGGAGAGATCTGAAAACAAGAATGAGAACCCAGCAGCCATTTTGACAGGATACTACATTAGAGGTCTGTCCATAGAATAGCAATTATATTGAGAACTATCAGGAAATCAAAAGGTAAAAAATTAGTAGATAAATTTGGGTCTGAATGGAAAGTAGTCACCTGGCCTGCAGGAATTGGTGTAGGACCACTACTCTCCAATATTCTCATGAATGATCTGGATGGCAAAGTAGAGAAGATAAATCTTCAAGCTTTAAGATGTTGAGAAAACGCATGAGTGCCAAAATATGGATGATGCTCAATTACAACAGGCAGATGTGCTTGCAGTTGGGGACTGGGTGCATGACTGCCAAATCGTACAGAAAATTGCAGCACTATGTATTTGAGCAGTTAAAGTTACGAGCTGTCCTTCTTCCATATCCTTTAAACATAATTCTTTATTTTACAGCACAGATACTAAGGTTATCTGCCATGCTGGTGAATCTTAGAACATGGGGAAACAGTCTCTGGATATTGGATTATTTAGGGTCTATTTAGAACTGAAGAGGGAGCAAGTTTCTTCATTCAAAGGATTGTGGTTCTTTGGAGTTCTCTAACCGACAGTGTTGAGGATGCCCCATCTGCAAGCATAATCAAGGATGGAGCAGATCTTAGTATTTCTGGGAATCAAGAAATACAGGCAGAGGAAGGAAAGTGGATTTGAAGCAGAAGATCAGCCATGATCATACTGAAGGCAGGGCAGGCACAAAGAGTCACATGGTGTGCTCCTATTTCTGATGCTGTGGATCTATTTTACTGAAGTAAGATAGTTTCCATTACTTGGACATATGAAACACTTCATCTTCCTTTTCAGCACTTTGAAATTGCCCTTCCAAGCGCCGTTCTTCACTTCGTAGTTGATTCCTCAATGCCGACAGTTCACTAATTATATCTTTCTTCTCCTCTGTCAAAATATAGGTAGAAAATGTCCAAATTACAAATTAAATAGAAGAACTTGCATTTTTATAGACTGTTACCACAAACTCAGAACTCCCAAAATAATGGGTTATAATAAAGTGCAATAACTGACATACATGCACAGAAAGGTCCAGTAGTCAGCAAGTTAATTAATTGCTGTTTTAGGTGTGTAATTGAAGGAGTGAGGTAGCCAGAACTCAAGGTTTCAATTATGTGCTCCAATTTCATTGTGGAGGTTGAATCTACAACTTCTAAATTAGAGGGAAAAATAATGCCAGAAAGGTTTAAATTTGTCAAAAAATGAAGTTGTATCATACCTGCATTTAGACATGTAGTTAACAACAAGATCAGCAATGATCTCCTATGAAAAGTCTGGATTTCAAAAACATTTCCTCTGAAATCTTATCAAAGGAAAAGGCTTAGAACTTTTAGACATATTTTGGCAATAGTTTTAGTGATACATATAGCAGATACTTGTACGTTACTATTAAAATCACAATCAGAAGATGTTGCATTTGCTTGTAATTTAATAAATTAGAAGAGTTCGTCAAATATTTATTCTAGATTTCTTCTCCTACTCTAAGCACCAATCCCAGGAAACGTTGGTTGCAGATTTCATGCAGCTAGATGCTAAGAAATAATCACATTGACAGGAATACTTAATCCCTTAAATATAGTAAAAGGATTATATACTACTTTAAAATTGGTTTATCTTCCAATACTCTATATGATTTCTCAGGGTAATTCCTCTTTATTTATATATGAGTAACTTTGACAAGTCCTGACAAACCTATCCCAACAGTCACTGTATCAGAGGTCAGACCAGTTTTTCTTTGTGTGAATCTAAAGAAACCAATGGAAGCAGACAGAGTACTAGGCCGTGCACTCAGAGCATGCGCAGATCAATTGGCAGAGGTTTTCTCAGACATCTTCAACCTCTCCCTGAAGCAGGCCACTGTCCCTGCCTGTTTCAAGAGGGTCAACATCATCCCTGTGCCTCAGAAGGCTCATGCAGCATGTCTCAATGACTACTGCCCATTGACCCTAACTTCGGTGGTCATGAAGTGCTTTGAAAGGCTGATCATGGCACTAATCAATTGCAGCCTCCCCACTACTCTTGACCCATTCCAATTTGCCTATCGGAACAACAGAACAATGGCAGTACCATATCACTTGCCCTTCACTCCTCCCTAGAATATCTTGACACCAAGAACAGCTATGTAAGAATCCTACTCATTGACTACAGTTTAGCATTCAACACTATTATCCGCTAGAGATTGATTACAAATTAGTGATCTCAGACTAAGCCCCACTCTCTGCAACTGGATCCTCAGTTTCCTGACACACAGGCCACAATCAGTGAAGACTGGGTACAATATTTCATCCTCCCTAATACTCAACACTGGAGCCCCAGTGTGCGTACTCAGCTCCCTACTGTACTCACTGTATACCCATGACTGCATCACCAAATACCAGACTAATGCCATTTACAAGTTCACTGAAGACACCACCATAGTCGGTCGAATTTTAGATGGTGACAAAACAGACTACAGACAGGTGGTGGAAGATGTGGAAAAATGGTGCACTGAGAACAACCTAGCTCTCAACGCCGGCAAAACCAAAGAGCTCAATATTGACTTTCAGCGGGATGTTATTCATGCCCCCCCCCCTCCCCTTACACATTAATAGCACAGAGGTGGAACGAGTGGACAGTGTCAAGCTCCTGGGAGTAGTCACCCACAACAAGCTTTCTTGGACACTTCATATGGGCGCACTGGTTACAAAGGCCCAATAGAAGCCTGAACACATGTACCAGCCAGTTTTGCAACAGTTTCTACCCTACTGTTGTTAGAATACTGAATGGACTCAAACTTTTAACATTCGCCTGTACCTGTGTTTTTGTTTTTGCCACTGTTTACCTATTATTTACTTATCTATGCTACTTAACTCTGTGATCTGCCTGTATTGCTCACAGGACAAAGCTTTTCACTATACCTTGGTATACCTGACAATAATTCAATTCAACTGCAAATGTGTTGCTGGTCAAAGCACAGCAGGCCAGGCAGCATCTCAGGAATAGAGAATTCGACGTTTCGAGCATAAGCCCTTCATCAGGAATAAGAGAGAGAGAGCCAAGCCGGCTAAGATAAAAGGTAGGGAGGAGGGACTAGGGGGAGGGGCGATGGAGGTGGGATAGGTGGAAGGAGGTCAAGGTGAGGGTGATAGGCCGGAGTGGGGTGGGGGCGGAGAGGTCAGGAAGAGGATTGCAGGTTAGGAGGGCGGTGCTGAGTTGAGGGAACCGACTGAGACAAGGTGGGGGGAGGGGAAATGAGGAAGCTGGAGAAATCTGAATTCATACCTTGTGGTTGGAGGGTTCCCAGGCGGAAGATGAGGCGCTCCTCCTCCAGCCGTCGTGTAGTTGTGTTCTGCCGGTGGAGGAGTCCAAGGACCTGCATGTCCTCGGTGGAGTGGGAGGGGGAGTTAAAGTGTTGAGCCACGGGGTGATTGGGTTGGTTGGTTCGGGCGGCCCAGAGGTGTTCTCTGAAGCGTTCCGCAAGTAAGCGGCCTGTCTCACCAATATAGAGGAGGCCACATCGGGTGCAGCGGATGCAATAGATGATGTGTGTGGAGGTACAGGTGAACTTGTGGCGGATATGGAAGGATCCCTTGGGGCCTTGGAGGGAAGTGAGTGTGGAGGTGTGGGCGCAAGTTTTACATTTCCTGCGGTTGCAGGGGAAGGTGCCGGGGGTGGAGGTTGGGTTGGTGGGGGGTGTGGATCTGACAAGGGAGTCACGAAGGGAGTGGTCCTTGCGGAACGCTGATAGGGGAGGGGAGGGAAATATATCCTTGGTGGTGGGGTCCGTTTGGAGGTGGCGGAAATGGCGGCGGATAATACGTTGTATGCGCAGGTTGGTGGGGTGGTAGGTGAGAACCAGTGGGGTTCTGTCTTGGTGGCGGTTGGAGGAGCGGGGCTCAAGGGCGGAGGAGCGGGAAGTGGAGGAGATGCGGTGGAGGGCATCGTCGATCACGTCTGGGGGGAATCTGCGGTCCTTGAAGAAGGAGGCCATCTGGGTTGTGCGGTGTTGGAATTGGTCCTCCTGGGAGCAGATGCGGCGGAGACGAAGGAATTGGGAATATGGGATGGCGTTTTTACAGGGGGCAGGGTGGGAGGAGGTGTAGTCCAGGTAGCTGTGGGAGTCAGTCGGTTTATAATAGATGTCTGTGTTGAGTCGGTCGCCCGAGATAGAAATGGAAAGGTCTAGGAAGGGGAGGGAGGAGTCTGAGACAGTCCAGGTGAATTTCAGGTCGGGATGGAAGGTGTTAGTAAAGTTGATGAACTGTTCAACCTCCTCGTGGGAGCACGAGGCAGCGCCGATACAGTCATCGATGTAGCGGAGGAAAAGGTGGGGGGTGGTGCCAGTGTAGTTGCGGAAGATGGACTGTTCCACATATCCTACGAAGAGGCAGGCATAGCTGGGGCCCATGCGGGTGCCCATGGCAACTCCTTTAGTTTGGAGGAAGTGGGAGGATTGAAAAGAGAAGTTATTCAGGGTGAGGACCAGTTCAGTCAGTCGAAGGAGGGTGTCAGTGGAAGGGTACTGGTTAGTGCGGCGGGAAAGGAAGAAGCGGAGGGCTTTGAGTCCTTCGTGATGGGGGATGGAGGTGTACAGGGACTGGATGTCCATAGTGAAAATAAGGCGTTGGGGACCGGGGAAGCGAAAATCCTGGAGGAGGTGGAGGGCGTGGGTGGTGTCCCGAACGTAGGTGGGGAGTTCTTGGACTAAAGGGGACAGGACCGTGTCGAGGTATTGGGAGATGAGTTCGGTGGGGCAGGAGCAGGCTGAGACAATGGGTCGGCCGGGGCAGGCAGGTTTGTGGATTTTGGGCAGGAGGTAGAAACGGGCGGTGCGGGGTTGTGGGACTATGAGGTTGGAGGCGGTGGATGGGAGATCCCCTGAGGTGATGAGGTCCTGGATGGTCTGGGAGATGATGGTTTGGTGGTGGGAGGTGGGGTCGTGGTCAAGGGGGCGATAAGAGGAGGCGTCCGCGAGCTGGCGTTTGGCTTCAGCGGTGTACAGGTCAGTGCGCCAAACTACCACCGCGCCTCCCTTGTCTGCGGGTTTGATGGTGAGGTTGGGATTGGAGCGGAGGGAGTGGAGGGCTGCACGTTCTGAGGGTGAGAGGTTGGAGTGGGTGAGAGGGGTGGACAGGTTGAGTCGGTTGATGTCACGGCGGCAGTTGGCTATAAAGAGGTCGAGGGCGGGTAGGAGGCCTGCACGGGGTGTCCAGGTGGATGGGGTGTGTTGGAGGCGGGAGAAGGGGTCGTCAGAGGGTGGGCGGGAGTCTTGGTTGTGAAAGTAGGCACGGAGGCGAAGGCGGCGGAAGAATTGTTCAATATCTCGCCGCGTGTTGAACTCATTAATCCGAGGGCGTAGGGGAACGAAGGTGAGGCCCCTGCTGAGGACTGATCTCTCATCCTCAGAGAGGGGGAGATCTGGAGGGATGGTGAAAATCCGGCAAGGCTGGGAGCTAGGACCTGGTGTGGGACTGGAGCTGGAGCTGGAGCTGGGGGCGGGGTTAGGGGCGGGGACAGAGATCGAAGTAGGGGCGGAGTTAGACGTGGTGACGTTGCTCGACGTGGGGGCGGGGTCATGCGTCGTGACGGAAATAAGCGTGGGGGCGGGGTTACGTGAAGCGACGGGAGATGGCGTGGGGGCGGGGTTATGCGTAGTGACGAAAGACGGCGTGGGGGCGGGGAAACCTGAGGATTTGTGCTCCTGCAGGTTAGTGATGTCAGTGGGGGCGGAAGTGGCTGCGTCGACGGCAACCGGAGGGGCGGAAATGGTTGCGGCGACGGAGGAGTGGTGGTCATTCCCGGTGGCCGCGTGGGTCGCGGGTCCGTCGGCGATTGTGGAAGCGGTTGTGTGTGTGGTGGTCACCGGGGCAGTTGTAGGGGCGGCGATCGCGGGGGCTCCGAGGTCGGTGGGGGCGGAAGTGACGTCACGGTCGGCGGCGGCCTTTGGTGCCGCGGGCGCTGTGGAGGCCACATGTGTAATGGCGTCCGACAGGCCTGTGGAAGATTCTGGAATAGTTGAGGGGCCACGAGTGTGGGGGTAAGTACATGAAAGTTTTTGGTACTTACTGTCTTTAATCTCTGATAGGGCTAGGAAGAACTGTTTGTTGAGTTTGTGGATTCTTCTGTAGATGAAGAACAGCAGGGGTCCTTTGCAGGTCTGTGAGAGTGTTGTCCTGAGCTGGGGTAGGGCTGATTGCAGGGAGTGTAAGTGGCGACGCATGGCTGCAAGGGTGGAGCGGAGGATCCGGAGGGAGGTCTGTTGCTGGAGGCTTCAATTCAATTCAATTCATTATTAAGTCTTATTAGACCTCACATTTACAACAGGATAAAATAGTTGTTGGAACATAGAAACCAGAATAGGTGATTCAACTGAAAACGTTTGCACTACCACTCAGTACGATCATGGCTGATCCAACACTCCAAAGCCTTTGAGCTATCTTGTCCCCATAACCCTAGATTCAGGTAATTATTTATGATAGTCAGAAATCTGTCAATCTCTCAGTTAAACATACTAAAAGACTAAGCTTGCAGAACTCACTATGATAACAAATCCCAATAGTTCACAACCCTGAATAAAAGAATTCTCCTCATCTCAGACCTAAGTGCTACTCCCTTCATTTTTAAATTGTACCTTCTGGTTCTAGAGCCCCAGCCAGAGGAACATTTTAACCTGCATCCATCCCATTTATCCCTTCAAGTAGGTTGTACATTTCAATGAGATCAAATCTCATTCTTTGAAATTCTAGAGAATACAGGCCCACTTTTCACAAACGTTTTTCCACAGGACAGTCCAGTCTTCACAAGAACGTCATTGCACTTCCTCTATAGCACATTCTCTATTTTTCCTGAGATTAGGAGATCTAAAAGGCTAACCGTATTCTAGGTGACTTGCTTTCCTGCAGAATTTAAGCAAGACTTCATTGCTCCCATATGCAAACTCTCATGTATAAAGGCTAACATTCCATTAGCTGTCCCAAGAACTTACTGTAGCAAGTATGTTAGCTTTCAGTGACTTAACAAGGCCACCTAGATCCATTTGTATGTCTATACTTTCCAACCTCTTACCATTTAAGAAATACCATGCACATCTGTTTTTCCTATCTAAGTGGATGACCTCACATTTTTCCCCATTATACTTAGTCTGCCATGTTCTTGCCCATCCATATAGAATGTTCAAATCCTGCAGAATCCCTTTTACATCTTCCTCACAATACATTTGCATGCCTTTTTTTTTAAATCATCCACAAATTTAGAAATATTACATTTGGTCCTCAACTCTAAGTCATTGATACATATAGTCAATAGCTGGGGCCCAAGCACTGATCCTTACAGTGTTCCAATAATCACAGCCATCAACCCGAGAATGACCCTTTTTTTCTTTTCTCCACCTGTTCGCCAATTGTCAATCTGTACCAGTACATTACCTCCTAATCCCATTTGCTTTACTTTTGCTAAGGAGGTGGGCTTTATCAAAGGTGTTCTAAAAATCGAAGTATAATATGTCCAATGACTTTCTTCCTTCAATTTTGTTTGTAACACCTTCAAAAAACTCAGAGTTCATTAATCTCCAATGCTTCTAAATTTTGTATCATCCACAAATGTTGAAACTGCTCCCAGTTCACAAAGAAAAGCAAAGGTCACAATACAATACCCTAAGGACTTCCATTACACATCTTCCTCCAGCCCAAAAAACATTCATATTGAATTAGCTTTATTGTTACACGTACTCAAATGAATACAGTGAAAAGTTTATAAGTCAACACTTACAGCCATTGACCATTATTCTGTTTGCTATTACTCAGTTTATTAAGCTGCAACTTCGCTCGCAAATCTGTTGTGTGATTCTGTACCTAATACATCACCCTTATTAACCCTTACTATTACATTTTCAAAAAAATTCCAAGTTGATTTTGCCTTTAGAAATTCATGCTGGATCTCTCTAATCAATTCATCTTTTTCCATGTGACTACTAATTCTATCCCAAATAATTGTTTCTGGAAGCTTTTCCACCATTAAAGTTGAACTGACTGGACTGTAGCTGGCTTTATTCTTATAAACATTTTGAAAAAGGACATGTTTGCAATGCCCTGAATTTAGGGAAGACTGAAAATTATGAATAGTTCCACTCTCACTCCTTCAATATCTCTTGGTCCAATATTAAATTTATTAAGGAAGGAGCTATGATATTTAGATTGACACAATATATGGAAAAGGCAACTTGTTTCTTTCAACTTACTGTTTTGTTTGTTTAAAAATGCTGTGAATAGCAAGGGAAACAGCTCAATAAATTGTTCACATTAGTAAGCAAACAAGAAAGGTGTCTTTATGAACCACAGGGGTGGTTCTTGTGACCTGAAGGTTTAAGCTCAGAGAAAGAGAGAGACAGTGTCCTTGTAAATGAATTGAAGGGAGAAAGTACATCCAGGAAATTGGGAAATGTACACTATGACAAAGAGAGAATAGAATCAAAGGAGGAAGAATGACTTCAAGCAGCTTTTGGAAAGAAATGGTATTCCACCTAGTTCCACTTAACATTTTAATCTGAAAAAAAATTATGAATTGTGAAGTAACAAAATGGTTAATCACTTTACAAGAAAATAGTCTCTTACAATGAATACCACAGTGATTTGGGGAGAGATTAAACAATGTCACATGCACTCGAATGAGTACAGTGAAAAGTTATGCAACTAAATTATACAATGAGATAAATTTTGGATTATTATTTGGAGATATGGGACAGGAATTCAGAACTTCTCACCAACACCCAAGAAATAAATGAATTAAATATTTTTGAGATCAATCTCCTTTCATAAATGGGATATGGGCCGGGTGCTGGGAGGTGGGACTAGATTGGGTTGGGATATCTGGTCGGCATGGACGGGTTGGACTGAAGGGTCTGTTTCCATGCTGTACATCTCTATAACTGTAGCAGCATGACAAAATCAGTGGCCTTAAATTGGTCCAAAGGTCCTCTTTGTAAAGAGGCATGCAAAGTATTCATTGAGTACCTCAGCCATATTTTCTGTCTCCATGTAAAAATCTCTTATTTGGTCCCCAATTGACCCTCCTTCTCCTTTTATGGTCTTTTTAATTATTTATGTGCCTACAAAGAACTTATGGTTTCCCTTTAAGGCAGGTTGTAGTAGTCTTTTTGTGTACTCTCTCTTTGCTGCTCATGTTTCTTCATTCATGACCCTTTTAAATATCCATATTTAGCCTGGTTCTCATTTATACTAGGAGAAAATGAGGTCTGCAGATGCTGGAGATCGGAGCTGAAAATGTGTTGCTGGAAAAGCGCAGCAGGTCAGGCAGCATCCAAGGAACAGGAAATTCGACATTTCGGGCATAAGCCCTTCTTCAGGAATGAGGAAAGTGTGTCCAGCAGGTGAAGATAAAAGGTAGGGAGGAGAGACTTGGGGGAGGGGTGATGGAGATGTGATAGGTGGAAGGAGGTCAAGGTGAGGGTGATAGGCCGGAGTGGGGTGGGGGCGGAGAGATCAGGAAGAAGATTGCAGGTTAGGAAGGCGGTGCTGAGTTCGAGGGATTCGACTGAGACGAGGTGGGGGGAGGGGAAATGAGGAAACTGGAGAAATCTGAGTTCATACCTTGTGGTTGGAGGGTTCCCAGGCGGAAGATGAGGCGCTCTTCCTCCAACCGTCATGTTGTTATGGTCTGGCGATGGAGGAGTCCAAGGACCTGCATGTCCTTGGTGGAGTGGGAGGGGGAGTTAGTGTTGAGCCACGGGGTGGACTCCACCAAGGACATGCGGGTCCTTGGACTCCTCCATCGCCAGACCATAACAACACGATGTTTGGAGGAAGAGCGCCTCACCTTCTGCCTGGGAACCCTCCAACCACAAGGGATGAACTCAGATTTCTCCAGTTTCCTCATTTCCCCTCCCCCCACCTCGTCTCAGTTGAATCCCTCAAACTCAGCACCGCCTTCCTAACCTGCAATCTTCTTCCTGATCTCTCCGCCCCCACCCCACTCCGGCCTATCACCCTCACCTTGACCTCCTTCCACCTATCACATCTCCATCGCCCCTCCCCCAAGTCTCTCCTCCCTACCTTTTATCTTAGCCTGCTGGACACACTTTCCTCATTCCTGAAGAAGGGCTTATGCCCGAAACATCGAATTTCCTGTTTCTTGGATGCTGCCTGACCTGCTGTGCTTTTCCAGCAACACATTTTCAGCTCTCATTTATACTATCGAACTACCATCTTACTCTCTCTCTCTCTTTGGTCTTCCAAGGAAACCTCACTTTTCTACCGCACACGTTTTTCCATCTGCCACAGTTAAACCAATCACATGTAAATCAGTGTCACTCTACAGCACTTTGCTCGCGCCTACAAATTCAAATGTATTGAGTAAACATTCAACAGTATCAAACAACCTTTAAGCAAATTCATATTTTTGTATAACGGGTCTTCTGTCTTCTGATTAAACTTGAGTCATAAACCTATTTCTATAGTAAATGTTGAGATATACAGCACAGTACAGGGCAACCCCCATATTCGCGGAATCATTTTCCGTGGTTTCTGTTACCTGCGGTGTCCTGCAGTCTGAACATATAAAAGGGGCGGCACGGTGGCTCAGCGGTTAGCACTGCGGCCGAACAGCACCAGGGACCTGGATTTGATTCCTGCCTGTGTGGAGCTTGCACATTCTCCCAGTGTCTGCGTGGGTTTCCTCCAGGTGCTCCGGTTTCCTCCCACATCCTCCAAAGATGTGCAGGTCAGGTGAATTGGCCATGCTAAATTACCCACAGTGTTAGGTGCATGAGTTAGGGGTAAATATAGGGTTGGGAATGTGTTTGGATAGGTTTCTCTTTGGAAAGACGGTGTGGACGTGTTAGGCCAAAAGGCCTACATCCACACTGTACAGAATCTAATCTAAAGAAAAGGGGAACGTTCCAGAATCAGGGATCAGGAGGCTGCCGGGAAGGTAAGGTTCCCAGTTAAGTGACAGGGTTTGCTCCCATCCACAGTAGGTCCTGAAATGTATTCCCCGCAGATACGAGGAGACTACTATATACAAAATATATATACATCCATGTGAAAGCTTTTACCAAATGCTCGAAGTTGGTTTCGTCTAGCAGGAACTGGTGGTGACTCGGTTCCCAACTGTGCTTGATCCTATAAAGCAAGATCATTTTTAAGAAAATTCAAGATTGCAAAGTGATCAAAGAAGCATAGTTTAACATTTTACTTTAATTGAGTGAAACAATTAGTCAAAACGTTCCCAAATTAAGTTCATGGTCTTCCCAATTTTGAGTTGTGGCTTTTGGATCTAGTGTTTATTAGTCTCCACTGCCACAATTATATTATGCAGTTTTTACTGAAATAGTCTTGATACAATGAGCTACAGCAGCAATTACCTTAAAGTTACATTGAGGGGATATAAGCATCGATAATTTTCAAAAATAAATTGGACATTTTTTTAAAACAGATAAATGGCACACACTACTTAGACTATTAATCCTCAACAAATCTTAACAATAAAATTCCTCGTGTTATTTATATCTTAGTTACTGTCTGTATATGCTCTGTAGATTTCTTTCCTCAATGGTTAAGTACCAACACTTCTTCCTTATCAATAAATGCCCGAAGAATATAACCAACGAGAAAAATCTTTGTTCCCAGTAATTAGCTATCACATTCTAAATAAAATTTACCTGTTACAGGGTAGAGCTAGTTTCATGCCTCTCTTTTTAAAGTATTTTTGCTTTAAATTGGCACTTCTCTTCATTTGAAATGCTAGTCCCATTTAAACATCTCATTTCCTGAAATAGGATGGGATTCATGAGATTCATCTCAATTGCCTTTAAGGCGGTGGTAGAAGGTAGTGCCAGTACCTTTGATCAAGGATGTCTGCAGGAAGACTTGAACTTGTCTTTGTGGCAGAACAGTGTGTTGGTGATAACCAGTTGGTGTTCTACACATTTGGTGAGGAGAATCTGGTTGGACTTGCAATTCTAAATTCCTTCCTTTCCAGTATTGGGCAATCTTTCTGTCCCTGGTGCTTAAGTCCCCTAGGAGGATCTTCCTTAGTGTTGTTGGGAGAATGACGTCCAGATACGATAGCAAAGTGGCACAGTGGGAGCGCACTGGGGCTATAACTGGGAGGTCATGGGTTGAAGCCATCCTTCGCTATTTAGATTGGCCTTTGCTGCAGTAGAAGCTATTATTCAAAAGGTTAGGGAGAGAATGGGGCTCCTTAAAGATCAGCAAGGCAGTCTTTGTGTGGAACCACAAAAGATGGGGGAGATGCTAAAGGAGTGCTTACATCAGTGTTTACTGTGGAGAAGGACATGGAAAATACAGAATGTGGGGAAATAGATGGTGATATCTTGAAAAATATCCATCTTACAAAGGAGGTGGTACTAGTTGTCTTAAAAGATATAAATATGGATATATCCCCAGGACCTGATCAGGTGTACCCTAAAACTCTGTGGGAAGCTAGGGAAGTGATTGCTGGGCCCCTTGCTGAGATATTTGTACTATCAGTGGTCACAGGTAAGGTGCCAGAAGACTTGAGGTTGCCTTCTTTAAGAAAGATGGTAAAGACAAGCCAGGGAACGATAGACCAGTGAGCCTCACATCAGTGGTGAGCAAGTTGTTGGAGGGAATCCTGAGGGACAGGATGTACATGTAATTAGATAGGCAAGGTCTGATTATGGATAGTCAATATGGCTTTGTGAATGGGAAATCATGTTTCACAAACTGATTGATTTTTTTGAAGTAACAAAGAGGATTGATGAGGGCAGAGTGGTGAATGTGATCTATATGGACTTCAGTAAGGTGTTTGACAAGGTTCCTCATGGTAAACTGGTTAGCAGGGCTAAATCACATGGAATTAGACAGAACTAGGAATTTGGAAACAGAATTGGCTCAAAGGTAGAAGACAGAGGGTGATTTTCAGACTAGAGGCCTGTGACCAGAGGTATACTTAGTAAGTTTTCAGATGGCACCAAAATTGGAGGTGCAGTGGTCAGTGAAGAAGGTTATCTCAGAGTACAATGGGATCTTGACAGGTGGGCCAATTGGCTGACTAGTGGCAGATGGGATTTAATTTAGATAAATATGTGAGGTGCTGCATTTTGGAAAGGCAAATCAGAGCAGTACTTATACACTTCAATGGTAAGGTCCTGGGGAGTGTTGTTGAACAAAGACACCAATTATCTTTTGTATGACCTCAACTTTTACATTCATCACAGAGAGAAAGAATTCCATCCAAACACACCGAGTTAGTATTATCTTATTTCAACTCTAAGCAGTTTGATATCGAACTTTTATTTCTCTTCTTAAACATCAAAATTTCTAACAGCTCTTCTAAAATTGTGCAATTCTATTTGAAGTGCATTCAACTACCAGTAAGACCACACAAGAAAATAGCATACTTGACCTAAGTCACCATACAAAGCACAGTATCTTATTGAACTTAGTAAGAAAAATTCAAATAACTTACCACATCTAATTCCTGAGGAGAGTTGCTAACAGCAGGAATATCATTTTTCTGATCAATCTGTTTCCTCACGGTTGGAATAGGTGGAGAAGGAGGTACCTGGAATAAGGACATTTTTTTTCAACAATTATTTTTTGTGAACTTGCTATTCATCAACCTGGATAACATTATGCTCGAAAATCAAAGCTATTAAATGGAATAGCTGTGAAGCTTTTAGCCCAATGAACCTCTACAGGGAAGAGAAAGTAAACAGATTAGGTTCCTTACGTTTATCAATTAAAAAACATTCTGCAGACCAGCTTTGCCACAGTAGGTGAAGAGGCAATTTTACCAGATGCTTTAGGTGATAAATATTGCTGAACTGAGGTCTTATATTGAAACACTGTTCAAATAAAAAGACTCTATCTTGGGAAAGAGAGAAGTATGTTCTAGAAATGGCTACATGGAGACTTAAGGGGCTAAGAGTTTCTGAAAATATCTGCCAGGACTCATTAAAAAGACTGTAGAGCATCTTAGTGGCTAATGTTGTCTCAAACGCCCTTCCCAATATACAGATGTTTTGAGTGTTAAAAAGGTTAGTGATGTGGATTTTACCCACAAATTAAAAGGCTACTCACCACTCCATGTTCATATGCTAGCAGGATTTTGAACACGTTCTTGAACATATTGGAAGACTTTCTGGGACACTTTAAAGACTTCACCAACATACTACTTTATTCCCAGACCTCGGAAGGTTTTACTAATAATTCTCTGAAGCATATTTACACACTAATTTCTCTCCCAGCCACTGCATTTTACACTGTATAAAATTAGGCAACACAGGCTACATATACCACTGCTGGAAAATTGTACCTAACCCACTCGTGAGTGCTATATCTCTAGTTTTGTTTGAAGCATGTTTCACTCACCATAATTATCAATTAACCCAAAAATAATTTGTCCAAATTAACCACTTAATCTCTGATAATAAAAAAACGCAAATAAATTGCCAGCATCTAGACTTCAATGGGAAATTGCAATGTAAACTTTGGGGAAGGAATTGGGAGCAAGTTGGTGAAAGTGAAAATTTTGGGTTATCCAAGAAGGGCGATCCCAAGGATGGAGTGACCGAAGGTGAGGGAGTATTGACAAAGAATTGGGTTTGGGTATGATTATAATTGGTAGTTAGCAACCAGTATGAAATTGTAACTGTGTCAAAACGAGCAACAAGGGGACCAGGCCAACAGTGCCTCCAAGTTTACACGTTATACACAGCCTATACACTTAAGAGAGTGGTACCTTCTAAATTACTTGTGCACTGTGGGCACAAGTTTTGCATTTCTTGCAGTTGCAGGGGAAGGTGCCGGGAGTGGAGGTTGGGTTGGTGGGGGGTGTGGACTTGATGAGGGAGTCACGGAGGGAGTGGTCTTTTCAGAACGCTGATAGGGGAGAGGAGGGAAATATATCCCTGGTGGTGTGGTCCTTTCGGAGGTGGTGGAAATGACGACGGATGATACGATGTATATGGAGGTTGGTGGGGTGGTAGGTGAGGACCAGTGGGGTTTTGTCCTGGTGGCGATTGGAGGGGTGGGGCTCAAGGGCGGAGGAGCGGGAAGTGAAGGAGATGCGGTGGAGAGCATCGGCGATCACGTCTGGATGGAAATTGTGGTCTTTGAAGGAGGCCCTTGGGTTTTTCAGTATTGAAATTGATCCTCCAGGGAGCAGATGCAGCAGAGACAAAAGAATTAGGAATATGGGATGGTGTTTTTACAGGGGCAGGGTGGGAGGAGGTGTAGTCTAGGTAGCTGTGGGAATCGGTCGGTTTACAGTAAATGTCCGTGTTGATTCGGTCGCCCAAGATAGAAATGGAGAGGTCTAGGAAGGGGAGGGAGGAATCTGAGATGGTCCAGGTAAATTTGAGGTCGGGATGGAAGGTGTTAATAAAGTGGATGAACTGTTCAACCTCCAGTCATCGATGTAGCGGAGGAAAAAATGGGGGGTGGTGCCAGTGTATCTGCGGAAGATGGACTGTTCCACGTATCCTACGAAGAGGCAGGCATAGCTGGGGCCCATGCGGGTGCCCATGGCTACTCCTTTGGTTTGGAGGAAGTGGGAGGATTGGAGAGAAGTTGTTCAGAGTGAGGACCAGTTCAGTCAGTCGAAGGAGGGCGTCAGTGGAAGGGTACTGGTTGGTGCGGCGGGAAAGGAAGAAGTGGAGAGCTTTGAGTCCTTCGTGATGAGGGATGGAGGTGTACTGGGACTTGATGTCCCTGGTGAAGATAAGGCATTGGGGACCAGGGAAGCGAAAATCATGGAGGAGGTGGAGGGCGTGGGTGGTGTCCCAAACATAGGTGGGGAGTTTTACTATAAATCAACTGACTCCCACAGCTACCTAGACTAAACCTACTCCCACCCTGCCCCCTGTAAAAACACCATCCCATATTCCCAATTCCTTCATCTCCACCGTATCTGCTCCCAGGAAGACCAGTTCCAATACCGAACAACCCAGATGGCCTCCTTCTTCAAAGACCGCAATTTCCCCCTAGACGTGATCGACGATGCCCTCCACTGCATCTCCTCCACTTCCCGCTCTTCTGCCCTTGAGCCCCGCCCCTCCAATCACCACCAGGACAGAACCTCACTGGTCCTCACCTACCACCCCACCAACCTCCATATATATTGTATCATCCGTCGTCCTTTCCGCCACCTATAAACAGACCCTACCATCAGAGACATATTTCCCTCCCCTCCCCTATCAGCATTCCGAAAAGACCGCTCCCTCCGTGACTCCTTCATCAGGTCCACACCCCCCACCAACCCAACCACCACTCCCGGCACCTTCCCCTCAACTGCAAGAAATGCAAAACTTGTGCCCACACCTCCCCCTTTACTTCCCTCCAAGGCCCCAAGGGATCCTTCCATATCCACCACAAATTCACCTGCACCTCCACACACATCATTTAGTGCATCCGCTGCACCCGATGTGGCTTCCTCTATATTGGGGAGACAGGCCGCCTACTTGCGGAACGTTTCAGAGGACACCTCTGGGACACCTGGACCAACCAACCCAACTGCCCCGTGGCTCAACACTTCAACTCCCCTCCCACTCCACCAAGGACATGCAGGTCCTTGGACTCCTCCATCGCCAGACCAGAGCAACACGATGGCTGGAGGAAGAACGCCTCATCTTCCGCCTAGGAATCCTCCAATCACAAGGGATGAACTCAAGACTTCTCCAGTTTCCTCATTTCCCCTCTCCCCACCTTGTATCAGTCTCAGTCCCAACCCTCGAACTCAGCACTACCTTCCTAACCTGCAATCTTCTTCCTGACCTCTCTGACCCCACCCCCACTTTGGCCTATCACTCTCACCTTAACCTCCTTCCACCTATCACATGTCCAACGCCCCTCCCCCTAGTGCCTCCTCCCTACTTTTTATCTTAGCCCGCTTGGCACACTTTCCTCATTCTTGAAGGGCTCATGCCCGAAACATCGATTCTCCTGCTCCTTGGATGCTGCCAGACCTGCTGCGCAATACATTTTTAGCTCTGGATCACCAGCAACACATTTTCAGCTCTGATCTCCAGCATCTGCAGTTCTCACTTTCTCCTAATAAGTTTCTCAATCCTATTCTCCTGCTTTCTCCCCATAAGCCTTGATCCTCTTTATAATCAAAAACCCCAGTTTTAAATATACTCAATGACCTGGCCTCCACAGCCTCTGTGGCACTGAATTCCATAGATTCACCACTCTCTGGCTGAAGAAGCATCTCCTTATCTAAGTTCTAAAAGGTCTTCCCTTTACTCTGGGCTGTGCACTCAGGTCCTGCTCTCTCCTACCAAGCTTCCCAAATCTACTCTGTCCAGGCCATTCAGTATTCCGTATGTTTCAATTAGATCCCTCCATACATCATCTAAACTCCATTGAGTCTAGACTCAGACTCCTCAAATGTTCCATATATATTAATTGTTCATTGTTGGGACAATTTTCACGAATCTCGTCTGAACACGCTCCAGGGCCAGTACATCCTCCCTGAGATATGGGGCCCAAAACTGCGCACATTACTCCAAATGTGGCCTGACCAGAACATTATAGAGCCTCAGAAGGACATCCCTGCTTTCATATTCAAGTCCTCTCAAAACAAATGCCATCATTGCATTTGCCTTCCTAACTGACTCAACCTGCAAATATACCTTGATAGAATCCTGGACTAGAACTCCTCAGTCTCTTTGCACTTCAGACTTCTGAATTTTTTACCCTATTTAGAAAATAGTCAACGCCTCTATTCTTCCCACCAAGGTGAATGATCTCACACTTTCCCACATTGTGTTCCATTTGCCACTTCTTTGCCCATTCTCCTAATCTGTCCAAATTCCTCTGCAGCCTTCCACCTCCTCAATGCTACCTGACCCTCTACCTATCTTCGTATTATCCACAAACTTAACCAGAATGTCCTTAGTTCCTTCATCTAAATCATTAATGTATAAAGTGAAAAGTTGTGGTCCCAACACGGAGTCTTGCAGAACACCATTTGTCACTGGCTGCCATATTGAGAAGGACCCTTTTATCCCCACTTTCTGCCAGACAGCCAAGCATCTATCCACGCTAGCACTTTGCCTCTTACACCATGGGCCCTTAATCTTCTCCCTCCTTATTTCCTTTTTTGTTGCCCTCTGTTGATCTTTGTGAGCTTCTCAATCCTCTGGTTTACCACTATTCTTCATTCTTTTATTTGCTTTCCCTTTTGCTTTTATGCTACCCCTGACTTCCCTGATTAGCCATGGTTGTCTCATCCTCCCTGTACCATGGCTCTTTTTCCTCAGGATGAATCTCTGCAGTGTCTCCTGAATTACTCCCATGAACTCCTGCCTTTGCTGTTCCACTTCCTTTTCTGCTAGGCTCCTCTCCTAGTCAAATCTATCCAGCTCTGTCCTCATGCCTCTGTAGTTGCCTTTGTTCATCTGAAATATCATTACCTCTGATTCTAACTTCTCTCAAATTGCAGAGTAAATTCAATCATGTGATGATCTCTGCTTCCTAAAGGTTCCTTCACCTTAAGCTCCCTTATCAAGTCTGCTTCATTGCACAGCACTAAATCCAGAATTGCCTGTTTCCTCATGGGCCCCAAAACAAGCTGTTCCAAAAAGCTCTCTCACAGACATTCCACAAATTCTTTTCTTGTGAACCAATACCAAACAGATTTTCGCAGTCCACCTGCATATTGAAATCCCTCATAATCCCCCTATTTTTGACTTTCCCACACAACTTTTCTATCTCCTGGTGTATCTTGCACCCCAACTCCTGACTACTGTTTGGAGACCTATAGATGACTCTAACCATGTTTTTTTAAACCTTTACAGTTCCTCAATTCTACCCACACAGATTCTACACCCATCTGACCCTACTTTGATTCTTACTACTCATTTAATTTCATTTATTACTAATAGGGCAACCCCACCCCCTCTGCCCACCTGTCTATCTTTTCAATAGGATGTACATCCTTCAGTATTCAACTCCCAATCCTGATCCCCTTGCAGTCATGTCTCTGTGATGTCCACCACATCATATCTGCCACAGGTTAATTTACCATATTCCTTATGCTGCGCGCATTCAGATATAACAACTTTAGTCCTATATTAACAGTCCCTCTTCTCATTGACACTCATTTGTCCAGTATACTTGAAGTTTGATTGCTAACCCTTTCCAGATACTGTGTCGTATTTGGGTCTGTGCTGGAGATTTTAATAACCTCTTCTGAGGTCTGTACTCTTACCTCATTTTAATTTGGGTTTTCTAATTCCCCCCCCCCCAGTACTGGTGCCAATGTCCCATGAATTCAAATCTATTTCTCCCAAAACAATCTTAAAGCCACACATTTACCTGCTTAGCCTTCTTGATCATGTGCCAATTAGCTTGTGGCTGAAGAATTAATTCATGGTTCTGAAATGGACCATGACCACTGTACCTTTCCCCTCCCACTCCAAGTTCCTCTGCAACCCAGATGAGATATCCCAAACGCAAGCATCAGACAGACAACTCAACCTTTAGGACTCTCGACTCTGGTCGCAGAGAACAGTGTCTATGCCCCTAATTATTGTTATGGACTAGACCAGACACCTCAAAACATTTCAAGAAGGTAGCCCAGACCCTAACTTTGTTAGTTGTTTTTAGCAAGTGCAAAGTGGTATTCCAGGAGAGAATCAGCTCATCAAACCACTTAGTTTCAAACAAAACAGATTTTCTTTACAAGATTACTGAATGAAACACTAGCAACAGAAAACAGAATACTGAATAACTTAACCTATCCAAAGACCCAACAGATCATCCCAACTTAATGATGCTATTCCAAATACTTGCAACAATCTCCATAAACACCCCTTGGCACAAAAGGTAAAACTAAACCCAGGTTCTTACAGGATAGAAGTCGTGGAAAGAGTATCAGCTTGGACTTGCTTCTTTGGGTCCAGTACCTACTTTTCCCCAACACTACTTTAAAAAAAAACAACCAGAGTAAAACTGAGCTGGGATAACTGGTCACTCCCCTTTCATTGTACAAGTTTTTTTTTAAACTTGAAAGCCTTTTGTGTGAAGTAGTATGTATTAGCTATTATCAAACTGGCCCTAAAACTCTTCACTTCCAGACTTTTTGGAGTCTGTTTCGTTTATGACTTCTCTGAAAAAAAAGCCAAGGACAGCATAACCTTGTTAAGGAACAGCTTCATCAAACTATACTAACCCAATTACTAACTATACTAACTAACATTTCTCTTCTCTCCCCCCATTTGAACGGTTCCCTGCATCACAATGCTGTGGTCAATTCTTTCATCCTCCCTGCAGTCCCCATTCGCTTCCACAGAGGGAGCAATACTCTTGAACAAAGATAAGGGCTGAGGCTCTTGCAACTCTACCTCTTGGATCCCTCCACCTGCTTCACTCACAGCCACCTCCTGCTGTTCCTGACCACTGACCAAATTAGAGTTAGTCAGTCTAATGGGTGTGATTGTCTCATGAAACACAGCATCCAGGTAACTCTCCCTCTTCTTGATTGTCGCAATCTTTGAAGCTCAGACTCTGAGCCAAAGTTCTTCCAGCAACCAACATTTACTACAGACATGGTCACTGGGAACCACAATTGGGTCCATAATGAGCTCCCACCTCATGTAGAAACAGCACATCACCTGACTCTCCATCCTTATTTTATTTAATTAGATTGAATTTTTTAAAAATTTTGAACCGTTTTTGTATCTCTGCTTATGCAAGTTGCAACCAAATTAACAAAATTCAATTTAGTACAGATTCAAATTTAGCAGACCCCTTATTAGCCAATCAAATCACAGCCATTCTGTGACATCACCTTTCAGTTTTCGACTCAGATTCAGAAACAGAATCACCCACCCACCCAAGTTGCTCTCCGCTCAGCTGCTCTCCCAAAGTGAAGGCCCCAAGTCCACATGATAAGTTTTTATATCACTTACCTTTCCAAGTTGCTTTCTGCTTTTGCAGTAACTTCTCAACAAGCACACTCAGTTTAGATGGAACATTTTACCAGGCAGCTCAGGGCAAACATTGTTGCAGCAAGAAGTTCCAGCCAAATGCCTGCATTAGGCATGGATAAAAGACACCTCTTATTTGACCTTATGTAAATTTACACGTCCTGAATAATTTTTGCAGTTTTAGGAGTCCATGTTAAGCCTCAGAAACAGCCCAATTTTCAAAAATATGAGCTAAAATAATGTGATGATCTTTACTGTGACAGCGTATTAAGAGCTCATTCGGAGCTTCATACTTGTTTACCAATGGTAAGGAGATCTAATATTCTGGTAATATAATTGGTGGGGAAACCATCTGGGTAGAATTAAGAAATAGGAAATGGCATAAACATTGATGTATATTACAAACTACAAAACAGTGGAGATGAATTTGTAATGGAATTTAGTTAGTTGGACAATGTGTTCACATATTCCTTTGACACCTAGTTGTGGTGAATTATTTGCATGCTAACCAGGTGAATTATCATAGACCTTGCACAAACTTCAATGAGCATGCATGAGAACGTGGATATAAACACGAGGAAGTATACTCTGCCTCTAGGTCCATTGCTTCTGTGATTTGGACCATTTCCTTTACAAAGATTTGCAATATTTCATCAACACTTGGAAGAAAATCACTAACATGGTAGGGAATTATGCAAAAACCTACGTGAAGTTCAAGAATTGAACTTGCTATATCTGAAAAAGGACTGCAAATATATTTTCTTCATTATTTTGTTTTAGACAACATGGTTTGATGTATGGCTTGATGTTAGAAATCTCAGGAAATACAATTAAAATTATCTTCAAGATCGTTATGACTTGCCCAAACATATTCCCCTACTAGTTGAGAAACAATACTGGAATTATGTTTCTCAGATGCAGTATGGAAAGATATTTTGGATCAATGCAATATGGCCTCAATAGAAGGCTCTTGAAAATGGGGCCTGTTCTATATGAAATCACTCTCCCAGTTTTTCAATGCTAAAGCTACAATGATATTGACATGAAGGTTGGAAATCATGAATAAATGTTTGTAAATAAACATATACTACCTATTTTCTCCCATTAAAAGGCAAAGGTCACTTTCAACATGCCCTTGGAAGATATTTTTAAAAATCTAAGGCAGGGTGATTTAGTATACCTTCTCATCTATCCTTGAAGATTGTTCACTCTTGAGTAGATGTTGAAACATCATCTCCTGTTTATCTTCTTCCTCCTTTCGTTTTTTTTCTGCCATTCTACGACGTTCTTCAGCCAACCGTGCAATTTCTTCATTTTTAATTCTTTGCTGGAGGTGCATGGAAAATATTAAATTTAAACTTACATTTAAAAGTTGCTTGTATACTGGTGCATAGGCTTCTTACACCAATTATTTTTCAGCTCTCAAATTTTACATTTTCTCATAAACAGGTCCCACTGACTTTGAGAATAACTTCATTAAACTTCATAAGTAGCTTTTGTTTCTGCAACACGTCCAAGATGACAAAACTGATTCATTAGTTAATAACTTTTGTCTAGTACGATTATGCCATTCTTCAATGATTTAATGAAGTAAGAGTGCACTTCATGCTTACCTAGTCTATTTCAACCACTTAACTGCTAATCATTCGAAAGCAACTAACAACAGCAAGGCTTTCTGTACTTGCTATTATTATTGCGTAAAACTAACATTTTCTGATGGTAGTATATTCACAACAAAATGCAGAAATCAGAAGATGCTGACGAGTGTGATATCTTGGTCCTTCATAGACATAACACTTATACACTTTTCTAATGGAATTTACATGGGAATTACTGACATAGTCATAAAGATGTACAGCACGGAAAAGACCCTTCGGTCCAATTCATCCATGCCTAACAGATATCCCAACCCAATCTTGTCCCACCTGCCAGCACCTGGCCCATATCCCTCCAAACCCTTCCTATTCATATACCCATTCAGATGCCTTTTAAGACTTGTTGGACCAAAGGGCCTGTTCCTACACTAAGTAATCTATTCTAAAAAAAATGTTGCAATTGTACTAGCTTCCACCACTTCCTCTGGCAGCTCATTCCATACACGCACCACCCTCTGCGTGAAAACGTTGCCCCTTAGATTTCTTTTATATCTTTCCCCTCTCACCCTAAACCTATGGGCTCTAGTTCTGGACTCTCCCACCCCAGGGAATAACTAGACCCAGATTAATAGTCTCTTATTAATTTCTCCCAAAGACCTGAGAAACTTGGATAAACTGCAGAATTGGGCTGAGAGATGGCAAATGGAGTTCAATGCAGCTAAATGTGGGATGATGCACTTTGGGAAGAATAACAGGAAGGCGAGTACTGGGTCAATGGAAAGATTCTTGGTAGTGTGGATGTGCAGACGGATCTTGGAGTCTTCATACATAGATCCCTGAAAGTTGCCACCCAGGTTGATAGTGCTGTTTAGAAGGCATATGGTGTGTTAGGTTTCATTGGTAGAGGGATTGAGTTCCAGACCTGCAATATCATGCTGCAACTATACAAAACGCTAGTGCAGCCCCACATTTGGAATAGTGCGTACATTTCTGGTCGCCATATTTTGGGAAGGATTTGGAAGCATCGAGAAAGGTGCAGAGGAGATTTACCAGGATGTTGCCTGGTTTGGAGGGAAGGTCTTATGAGGAAGAGCAGAGAGACTTGGGTCTGTTCTCATTAGAGAGAAGGTGGCTAAGAGGGGATTTGATAGAGACACACTAGGATAGATAGGGTAGACAGTGAAAGTCTTTTTCCTAGGATGATGATGTTAGCTTGTACGAGGTGGCATAATTACAGATTGAGGGGTGATAGATTTAAGACAGATGTCAGAGGCAGGTTCTTTACTCAGGAGTGATAAGGGCATGGAATGCCCTACCTGCCAATGTAGTTAACTCAGCCACATCAGGGAGATTTAAACAATCCTTGGACAAGCACATGGATGATGAAGTGATAGTGTAGGTAGACAAGCTGAGAATAGTTCACAGGTCGGCGCAACATCGAGGGCCGAAGGGCATGTTCTGCACTGTATTGTTCTATGTTCTATCTTAAGCTCAGCTCAATCAGTAATAATTGAACTTTTAAAAATGCATAACATTTCATAAGTATTGAGCAACTCTCCAACCCTGAAAAACAAATCTAACAAATATAAGGTCTCTTTCCTCAGAAGTCAATTCATGTGCAGATTTTTAAACATGTATTGATATTGTGTTTTGCTTTTAAATGCTTAACCTAACCATATTCATATGACTCAGTGTATATTTCACTTCCTACACAAAGGATACAAATGTAATTTACATTTCCAGCTTTTTATCTCTGATTTTGCTGCCTGTGCCTGTTTGTCGGTCTAGAGTCAAATTGGATCGTTAGGGGTGCCTTTGGGCAATTAGGGGTGGGAAATTAATAGCCAGCAATGCGGTCATCCCCCGTAAAATGAATAAAAAAGGTTTGGGGAACATAACAGCCATGATCAAATGACAAGAGTAGACCTGATGAGTCAAATGGTCTAATTTGCTTCTTGTATCTTAATCTTGTGACCTGACAAAAAGATGTTCAAATCTATGCTGAGATGCTGGATTTTCATGAAAAATCATTTTTGCGGGGTATAAAACCATACCCTCCAACAGGGGACAAAGAGGAGGCAGACAGATTCAGGCAAGTGGAAGAATTTTAATCAAGCAAACACCAGTTGATGCAGTGAGAGGGCCGAAGGATCTTCCCATAATCTGGCCTCAATGTATGAAAGTAATTTTTCCCCATAATCTTTGGATCAGATTGAAAGACAGACCAATGACATCCCCTGATTTTTATTGTAAAATACAGCATTTTTATATATTTTGTGTTACAATAATCAAATACAATGTAGTCACTATGTCCTCCCTTCTTATTCCATATACTCAATCATGTGAAATACCTAATCAATGATGGACATCCTTGAGAAAGTGAGGACTGCAGATGCTGGAGATCAGAGTCAAAACGTGTGGTGCTGGAAATTCCTGATAAAGAGCTTATGCTCAAAATGCGACTCTCCTGCTCCTCAGATGTTGCCTGACCGGCTGCGCTTTTCCAGCACCACACTCACTTCAATTCCCATGGACAGCCCTAGGTTCCCATGGTCTCTCAAAAATTATAATCTCCAGTCTTTGCGATCTTTCTAGGCATCCTATCAATTTGCATTCCAAAGATATTGGTTATACACCTTTGGATCTGTCCCAGACTTCCTTAGCTCTAAAGACTGCTCGATTTCTATTATTCATTGTATTCAATGTTTTATCTCGATCAAATTCTGGTATTCCTCTTATATTTTCCAATTACCAATTATACATAAAAAACAGTTGGTTTTAAATAACTATTATAAGATTAATAATTTCTGTTGTAAAGTTAGTTATAAAGTGTAAAGTTATATAGCCACTTTTGCTGTTAACATTTTGTAATTAATGGGCTGTGAACAATCTATTTTATTCAAGGCATAAGAGAAGGCATTTCTTAAGACTAATTAACTTTCATATCTATGTTTAAGTGTTTTTTTTTCTAACACTTGTATTATACTTTGGTTATATGTGTATCTATCCTTTATGTTAAAAACTACTTTTATGATTATCTGAAGAAGCTTTAAATAGAAGCTATTTCTTAATATTGCAAGTAACTTCAAAGAAACAACTATTTACTATAAAACAACAAAGCAGTTGTCTTCGCAGCTTAAGAAGTCAATCTGGCTGGTTTCGAATCAGATCACTTGTGTGTGTTTAGGCATCCTCTTATCAAACCGTCTCAAGATGGTTGCATGCAAGACCCCTTCATTGGCCTTGGAGTAACTCTGTTCAAAAGGTACCAGGCTGTTTGTTCTGTTTATCACTTGTCAGCCATTTTGGTGGGGCAGGCTGCCTCATTCTATTTAACCATTGTTGGCCATTTTCTGTCTTTCAAAAATGGGCTGCTCTTACAGGGAGACTCCAGGGAACTTAAGTAACAGTATCCCAGATGTTGTTGTGGTTCTGTTCGCCGAGCTGGGAGTTGTTGTTGCAAACGTTTTGTCCCCTTTCTAGGTGACATCTTCAGTACTTGGGAGCTTCCTGTGAAGCGATTCTGTGCTGATTCCTCCGGCATTTATACTGGTTTGAAACTGCCGCTTCCGGTTGTCAGTTGCTGTCCGCTGCAGTGGCCGGGGTCTAGGTTGATGTGTCTGTTGATAGAATTTGTGGATGAGTGCCATGCCTCTAGGAATTCCCTGGCTGTTCTCTGTTTGGCCTGCCCTATATAATAACACCACTATTATTGGGCAGGCCAAACAGAGAACAGCCAGGGAATTCCTAGAGGCATGGCACTCATCCGCAAATTCTATCAACAGACACATCAACCTAGACCCTATATACCGGCCACTGCAGTGGACAGCAACTGACAACTGGAAGCGGCAGATTCAAACCAATATAAATGCCAAAGGAATCAGCACAGAAGCGCTTCACAGGAAACTCCCAAGCACTGAAGATGTCACCTAGAAAGGGGACGAAACGTTTGCAACGAAAACTCCCAGCTCGGCGAACAGAACCACAACAACAAGCACCCGAGCTACAAATCTTCTCACAAACTTTATCCCAGATGTAACCTCCCAACCCCATTTCAAACGGTTTCCATTTTCATCAGTTGTTTGCATGGTGGGGCGGTGGGGCGGTGGGGCGTATTAAAAAGGATTATCAATTTGTATTTTTGTTTTCACCAGGTGCAAATATAGCTGCTTGATAATTCATGACTACAGCATTTCCAATATGTTGTCAGAGATTTTCTGTTTGCCTTCATCAGGTCTAATCACATGAAATACCAAAGTAAAAGGGATGTGCTGCAGTTTTGAGCCTCAAAATAACACCCACCATGTTAAATAACATGCACATGCTAACTGATACCATGATCTTGCCTACTCTGTAGACATCCAACATATGGTCCAGCACCTTTGATAGCAATCTGCTAGATCCACAAGAACCAGTAAAATTAAGTTTTATAATTAAGTTGTCAGGTTAAGGACTGGAGTAGACCACTGAGCATGTTCCATCACTCAACTGGATCATTGCTGGTATGCATTTTCACTTCTCCAGCCAATCTTGGTTCTATAATCATTAATGATTCAAAAATCATTTTACTTTTTGTTATAAACATTACAAATAACTTTGCCTCTTCAGCTATTTAAGAGGAGAGACTATTACCTGACATAATTCATCAGAAATGAGCTCTACTTGTAAGGTTATGCATCTGTACTTGGGACATCAGCAGCAGAAGTCACTTCTATCAACTTCTTTAATTGCCCTAAACTCCCTAATTAGATGAGTCCTGAATCTTTTATAGTGATAAAAGACAAGCTCTACTCCACATAGCATCTCCTCATAATTAACTCCTTTAACCCAAATATCATTCTGGTGAATGAGCATTATACCAAATCCAAATGCAAGTATAGCTTTCCTCAAGTGTATGCCTGAAAGTAGCTAAAACTGACATAGTTGCTTGAGTAGAAGCTTATGAAACAAAGAAATGTCCAATCATATCTCCAATTTGAAAGCAGAATACCTCTTCTTCTTTACGCCGTTTCTTTTCTTGTTCTTCTTCAAGTTCTTTAGCAATTCGTGCCCTCTGTTCAGCTAGGCGTTTCTCTTCTTGTTGCTCTTCAAGTTTAGATCTTTCACGTTCTTCCTCAGCCTTGCGTCGCTTCTCTTCAATCTGGAATACATTTAAAAACTAAATGAAAGCTCCTAAATCGTATATTTATAGTTTACACAAATCTCTATTTTCTGGAGGCGGCGGTGGAGGGAAGGGTGTTGGGAAATCACATCTAAGGATGTTGTCACTTAGATTTTCGAATTGCTAATTCATTGATCATTTCAATGTAGCTGCATCAAATCCTCATAGTCATCAAACCTTCAATTCTTTGATTCGTCTATCATAGGTTCTAAAACATTCAGTTTTATTTCTGAAAACTAAACCAAAAAGAACCTCAAGTATCCTCCATAATGTTAAGAACTACCACAGCAAATAGCAAAATCTGTAATAATAAATTTCCCTTGCACAAAATAAATATACTCTGTCTTTAACATTCCTCTCCAGACCTATGGTGCAAGGAGGAGAGTTAATGCTCAAGTCAGTTTTGTGGCAGGCTCAGTGAGCATTTCCATTAATAGGTGGAGTTGTAAGTTTTAAACAAGCTGCCTGAACTCCCATTGTACAGATCGTCTTCAAAAACTTAATTAGCAATCAGACTGACTGAGGTAGCAACCAAGCAATCGATTCACAATATAATCAAGTTTTAACATCACTTCTAACTTTTCCATTAAAAACAGCAGCATCTTTGTAACATTAATGTTTCAGATGAACATTTATCAGTCTAATTCTGTTTGCTATAAAATAAGAAATACAGATGCTAGAAATCATAAACAATCAGAATCAGAACTTGCTTGGAAAATTCAGCAGGTCCAGCAGCATCTGTGGAGAGATTCAGGAGTGTCACTAGACCCAAAACATTAACTCTGCTTTCTCTCCACAGATGCTGCCAGACATGCTGAGTCTTTCCAGCTATTTCTGCTTTTGCTTCAACTTGTAATTTGCTTCTTGTTAAACAAAGAGTATGGCAAATCCATATTTAAAGAGAAATTAGAATTTATTGAACATTTCCTTGTCTAACTCCGTGGCTGATAAAAAGTCACCTAAAAAAGTTGGAGCACACTTGCATTTTGCAGAGATCAATTTCTGAATCAGAGTAGAATTCATGGTATAGTATTAGTAATATATCTATTCAGAACAATCAGCAGGTTGTTTTAAGATCAGTCTTAGGTAGTCTCTCAGGATCAAGGCTTACTTCCTTCCACATGCAATGTTTGAATCCTAAGGTGACTAATATTCCAACACTGGAGCAGAGATTGGTGGCGTTTGATGAGTGAGTGGGTGGGGTGCTCAGGTTTTCACAAACTACTTCCATTGTTTACACTTGGCCTCTACCCAGAATGGCTCAAAATGATGAATGGCATTTTCTTAGATTTTGCCTGTTTGAATGATCTTGGGCAAGAGATTTTTACCAGTCAATGAGAATGCTACATTTTCTCAGGGAGGTTTTGGAGACATCTTAAGCGCTTCATCTATTCCCCTGATAACCACTCGATGGAAGTCAGTGTAGGTCGTCTGTTTGGGGAGTCTTGGGTTGGGTAGATGAATGATGTAACCCATACAATGCTGCTAATTGACAGGTACTAATGCCTCGATGCTGGAGTTGATGTCGTGAGAGAGGACACTGATATTGGAGCATATATCCTGCAGTGAATTTGCAGAATGTGGTAGAGGGAGGCAGAGGTATCGGTGGTGATATTTCCGTTAGAATGTAGATTGTCCATACATCCAAAACAGAGGAGACCAAGTGACATTGCTGCCCTGCAGACCAAAAGATTGGTGCCATCAAACACTTTTCCTCAAATGACTGAAGGCTGCACTAGCATACTGGAAGGGATGCTGAGTTTAATTGCTGGTGTCTTCCCTCACTAACAGGAGGCTCCGAGATGTGATAACAGATCCACATTGTACAGTGGCTCACCGTGGATCTTGATAGATAGGGAGCAAAAGTCCACAAAGGGAGCAGGCTGGTAGAGGACCTTTGTCTTCCAGATATTTGCCATTCTCTCACAATACTTTCTGAATGCACCTACAATGGTTTGGAGTTAAGCCTCTGGGGATGCACAGTATAAGCATCATCTCTAGAGTGCAGCTTGTTAACAAACCATCTTGTTTCTAGTCCGGAGGAATCAAAGGTTTCTCACTCGCAATGTTTATTGGCTCCTTGGCGATGGAGATGGTGCCTCAGCAAGGAAGAGAGTGAAGGGTTTCTCAGCTTTACTTGAACCCAGCTCACACACTCATTGGTAGACAATCAGGAGGCTTGTGTGTCAGCGGTGTATCCATTAGCAAGAATCGCAGCTCGTACGGTGGAGAACAGTGTTGACTTTCTGCATAAGCCAAATTTAAGGAGAATGCTCTATAATCCCTTCAGATTGTGTAGGTCAAAGATAAAGGCGAAAGTGGGTCCTGCAGTTGTTGGAGATTAGAGTCAAGATTAGAGTAGTGGTGGAAAAGCACAGCAGGTCAGGCAGCATTTGAGGAGCAGGAAAAATCAACATTTCAGGCCAAAGCCCTTCATCAGGAAACATCAATTTTCCTGCTCCTCAGATGCTGCCTGACCGCTGTCCTTTTCCAGCACTACTCTAATCTTGACTCTAGGTCAAAGATATACCTGAGGCAAAAGTGAGGACTGCAGATGCTGGAAATCAGAGTCAAGATTAGAGTGGTGCTGGAAAAGCACAGCTGGTCAGGCAGCATTCAAGGAGCAGAAAAATCAACGTTTTGGGCAAAAGCCTGAAGGGCTTTTGCCAGAAACATCAATTTTCCTGTTCCTCGGATGCTGCCTGACCAGCTATGCGTTTCCAGCACCACTCTGATCTCAACAAAGATATACCGGAAGCAATGGAAGGATATATCGAGATTGTTACTGCTTTCTCACTTATCTTGGACTTGTCCTGCTGTAAAGATCACAGTGTTTATTCACGCTACTCTCTGATTCGGGGAGCTCTTCAGCCATTGCAAGAAGGTGATTGAAGAGGATTCTTGCACTGATCTTCCCCATTATTGTCAATCAGGTTAATCTTCATTTTTAAAGATGGTCACAATTACACCATCTCAGATCTCCTGGCAGGTGAGGTCTTGTATATGAACAAAAAGTGCCTCCCTCCTATTGGATGGATTTTGGAACCTCATGTTGGCCTAGGTTGCACTGAAATTGCTGCAAGTAATGTTTTGACATGAGATTAAGTATACTCATGTCAAGTACTAAGTCTCAGTTGAGGAAACCATCAAAATACTCCTGTCAATGAAGCTGACTGCCTCTGCATTCTTGGAACATAGGAACTAGGAGTGGGAGCAAGCAATTTAGCCCTTCGAGATCGTTCCACTATTTAACATGATCACGGCTGATCTTATCCTTGTCTCAACTCCACGTTCCTGCATGCTCCCCACAGCCCTTTATCCTGCATTTCATCAGAAACCTATATATTTCTTTCTTGAATACATTGATTGATTCTGTGTCCACTGCACTCTGGGGCAGTGAGTTCCACAGATTCACAATCCTCAGAAGTAGTTTCTCCTCATCGTAGTTATGAACCTAGCTCTTCTCACCCTATGTCTATGATGTCTTGTTCAAGACTATCTCACAACTTGATAAGTACTGCTTCATTCTAAGGTCTCAGTGCTTGGCTAGTAGGTGGTCTTGACTGCTCTGAAGAAACCACGTCATGGCTGGCATCCACTGATGTTTGTTTTGCCACATTTTCCTTGCTAATCTGTCTGCCATTTTGGCCCACTCTCCTTTCTGTCTCTGCTGTTACTCCTGCTCTATTCCAGACCCCACTGTCTCGCCCTCCTTTGCATTCCTGCTGTTTCTCCTTCTCAGATTAGGACTAAGACTGCAGAGGCAATGGACAATGTTACTTTCTAATCAAGATATTAAAAATATCAGGTAAATTATTTACAGTGGTAGTGAATGCCTTACACTTTCATTCTAGATACATTGCCATCTAAATGTCAAATGAAATGCAACAGATTGATAACCAATACAAGAAGTTTGACAGTCAGTTAGCTGAATTGGCTTGCAATGCAGAGTGATGCCAACAGAGTAGGTTCAATTCCCACACTGGCTGAGACTTGTTATGGACCAAGTCAGACCCCCCTCAAAACATAAGAAAGTAGCTCAGATCCTAACTTTGCTAGTTGTTTGAAGCAGGTGTATCGCGAATATTCCGGGAGTGACACAGCTGGCCCAACCACTTAGTTTTAAACAAAGCAGAATTTATTTGCAAGATTATCAAGTGAAACACAAACAATAACTTAACCTATCCGAAAAACCCAACAGAGTATTCCAATTTAATTATGCTGTTCCAAACACTTATGGGCGGCACGGTGGCACAGTGGTTAGCACTGCTGCCTCACAGCGCCAGAGACACGGGTTCAATTCCCGCCTCAGGCGATTAACTGTGTGAAGTTTGCAGTTTCCTCCGGGTGCTCCGGTTTCCTCCCACAGTCCAAAGATGTGCAGGTCAGGTGAATTGGCCATACTAAATTGCCTGTGGTGTTAAGGAAGGGGTAAATGTAGGGGTATGGGTGGGTTGCGCTTCGGCGGGTCGGCGTGGACTTGTTGGGCCGAAGGGCCTGTTTCCACACTGTAAGTAATCTAATCTAATCTAAACTTGTAACAATCCTCTTAAACACCCCTTTGCAAAAATAAGGAAAAATTTATCACAGGGTCTTAGAAGACAGAAGTCAGAGAGAGGGAGGATCAGCATGGACTTGCTTCTAATGGTCCAGTAGCTTCACAATGGACTGCTTTCTAAAACCAAACCAAACCTAAACCAGAAAAAAGCTCAGCTGGGAGAACTGGCCACTTAAAAGCTTCAAATAGATCAACCCCAGACATTTCAGAACTTGTGTCTTTAAGATCTTTTGAAAATAAAACAAAAACCTTGTTAAAGAAGCAACATCATCACACCTCCCATCAATATCCAAAAAAGGCTTCATTTTAAAACCATAACCTTAAATTGTTAGTAAACTTCAACAGCCATATACATTACCTTGACAATAATCATGCAAACATGCACTGCTGCTCTGTTTAGTCTGTTTTACTCCTACCACTGAACGCCTCCATTGCTCATTTAAGTCTCGACAATGCATCAGCAATTATGTTTTTGTGCACAATTTTCAAAGTGAACGGCTGTAACGCCAACACCAAGCTCAAAGTCTCATTCTCAACTGTCAAATATTTCGGCTGATGAATGTTCAAATTCCTGGAGAAATACCTGATCTATCTTTCTATTTTCTCGTCATCTTATAAGAGTACAGCATCAATACACACATCACTCACATCGATAGCCACCTTGAATGGCTTTGTGTAATTCATGTGGCTAATACCTGGGCAGTGGTTAATACAACTTTCAAGCTGTCAAATACTTCCAACAGTCCACTGTCCACTAACGTTTCTTGCCTTTCTTTAGCAATTCAGTGAGTGGAGCAGCCACACTGCTAAAATTTGGTAGAAAGTTTTGATAAAATCCATTCAATCCCAGGAATCGTAGTACTGCTCTGTCTGCTGATGGTATGGGAAACTCACTAATTACTTTTGATTTTGCATTCCATAAGGTCATTTGTCCATGTCCAATAACATGGTCCAGGAAGCTTTGGCAAATTCACTTTTAGCCAGGTTTGTCACCAAGCCTGCCTCCCAAAGTTGATAAAACAATTCTGATAAATGTTGCAAATGTACCTTCCTGTGTGACTAAAAATCACCAGGTCATCTTTAAAAACTATACAATGGAGCAATCCAGAAATGACCTTACATTGTTTAATGTCTGAAATGTGGCTGACGTATATTTCATATCAAATAGCATGACTTTAAACTGATACAGTCCATTCGGCACTACCAAAGTCAAAATTGTCGTCACACTCTGACAGAGTCCAAAGGATAACTATAAGTTGCTTGTCCCACCTTTTCAACACAGTCTTCCAAATGCAGAATTGGATATGCATCACTCTTGGTAACTGCATTGGATATGTGTGGAATATCACAAAATCATTTTCTACCATCTGGTTTTGGCACTATTACAATGGGTGAGCTCCAGTCACTGTAACTCACTTCGATTATGTCATCTTGCAGCATGTGTTCAATCTCCTTTTGAACTTGTGCCAACTTTAGAGGGTTAAACCTATAAGGATGTTGCTTAATTGGAACAGCATCTCATTTACCTACGTCATGCATAATTAGGTTAGTACTTCCCAGCTTATTTCCACATATCTCCCCACGCAATAGTAATAACTCTTTCAGGTCATTTTGATTTTCCTCTAGAAGGTAACTCAATTTTTGACAACTTCCTCATTGTCCAATTTAATTCGAGGAATATCCAATTCAGAATCCTCTGAGCTTGGTTCTTCACTATGCGTGGTAACAAATAACAGTCTCCTTCTTCTTTCCTTCCCTGTTAAAATACTTTTTTAGCATATTCATATGACACAGAGATTTCTTTCTGTCCTTATGAAATAGTTCACCTCACTCAATTTCCTTTTGACTTGATAAGGTCCACTAAAGCTTTTAAAGCTTCACGTATGAAGTAACACTAATATCCTATCTAACAAAATTGAGTGTTTTTGATATCTTGTCTGCTTCCTATTTCATTGGATGCTGTGATATTTGCAAATGCTGTCAAGCCAACTGCCCTGCTCTATTTAATCATTCCCTAAAATTTGACACATAGTCCAAATATGTGGTCTTTGAATTCTGACTTACCAATTTCTCCTTAAATCAATTTTAGTGGTCCTCTCACTTCATGCCCAAAAACTAATTCAAATGGACTGAATTTGGTCAATTCATTTGGTGCATCTCTGATCGCAAAAGGTAGAAGTGGAATTATTTTATTCCAATCATCTGGATAGTCTTGACTGTAATCCCTCAACACGGTCTTTAATGTCTGATGTCACCTTTCTGCACTCCCTGTGACTCTGGATGGTATCAATAGACTCGAATTGCTTTATTCCTCAGCGGTCCACAACTTCCTTCAATAATTTTGAGGTGAAGTTTGATCCCCTGATTTTATTGTCTCTCTGTAGGTAGTCTGTATCTTGTGAAACACTTGAGTAACTCCTCTTTTAGCTATGAAATTGTGTAATGGAATGGCTTCTGGAAATCTAGTGGACACAACCATTATTGTTAACAAATACTGATTCCCACTTCTTGTTTTAGGTAAGGGCCCTTCACAATCAAGTAAGGTTCTTGTAAAAGGTTCCTAAAATACAGGAATAGGTACTAAAAGCATTGGTTTTATTACTGCCTGTGGATTTCCAATTTCCTAATATGTATGATATGTCTGGCAAAATTCAATTATATCCTTGTGCAGTTCAGGCCAGGAAAAATGTTTTTGTATTTTAGCTCGGGTTTTTCTTACCCCTAAATGACTGGTAGTTCATACGCCACTCGCGATACTTCCACTCTATAAACCCACTGGCAATGTGACTTAGAGTCATAGAGATGTACAGCACAGAAACACAGTCTACGCGGACCAGATATCTCAATCTCAATCTAGTCCCACCTGCCAGCACCCCCATATCCCTCCAAACCCTTCCTATTCATAAACCTATCCAGATGCCTTTTAAATGTTGCATTTGTATTAGCCTCCACCACTTCCTCTGGCAGCCCATTTTACACAACACACCACCCTCTGCATGAAAAGTTGCCCCTTAGGTCTCTTTTATATCTTTCCCCTCTCACCCTAAACCTATATCCTCTAGTTCTGGATGTCCCTACCCCAGGGAAAAGACCTTGTCTATTTACCCTATCCATGCCCCTCATGACTTTATAAATCTCTACAAGGTCACCCCTCAGCCTACGACAGTCCAGAGAAAACAGCCCTATTCTACTCAACCTCTTCCTATAGATCTATTTTTAGTGCCCTTTTCCACTATCAGAATTACATTGTTTGATCCTTTAAAACTCAATGTAGGTTTGACCGGGTCCCCCCTCAGATTCGTGAAATGTTGTCTGTCAGCTTCTGGCACATGCTCATATGCATTCAAGATAGCTTCCTTCACCTCCTCTGATTGTGATGCAAATACCTTACGAGTTCTACCTACAAGTTTTGTTTGGATCAACAAAATCCATATGGTCACTGGCCACTGCATTTGTTTAGCCACCTTTTCAAATGAGATGAAAAAGGCTTCTACATCTTTCTCATCAAATTTAGGCAATGAAAACAGATTCTCACCAAGCCTATGGCTCAAATGGGTTTGCTCATCCTCACTAAGGTTAACTTCAGCCATCATCTCCACTCTTTATGCTGACTTTCCAGAAAGTCAATTTCTGAAGTTCAAACTCCCTCTCTTCTTTTTTAGATTAGATTAGATTAGATTATTTACAGTGTGGAAACAGGCCCTTCGGCCCAACAAGTCCACACCGACCCGCCGAAGCGCAACCCACCCATACCCCTACATTTACCTCTTACCTAAGACTACGGGCAATTTAGCATGGCCAATTCACCTGACCCGCACATCTTTGGACTGTGGGAGGAAACCGGAGCACCCGGAGGAAACCCACGCAGACACGGGGAGAACGTGCAAACTCCACACAGTCAGTCGCCTGAGTCGGGAATTGAACCCGGGTCTCAGGCGCTGTGAGACAGCGGTGCTAACCACTGTCCCACCGTGCCGCCCATTGCCACCGTGTCTCTTTGTTCTGCAAAAGCGATTCATTCTTTTTCTCTTCCCTCTGTTTTGAATCGTACAGTTTCATTTCTGATGCCCTTTTCTTGTCTTTTGCTTCGAACTCAAGCTGCTTCATTTTCAATTGAATTTTAGCCGTTTCCAAGATTCTGATGGCATTTCCAGCAAATTTAAATGCTGAGCTGTTGCTGTAATTATCTCTCCTTTTCTCATGGAAAGAGATAGCTCTAATTCTAGCTTGTCTGGTAATTCTAGCAGCTTGGCCTTAATCACCTTTTGTAAAACCCCCAAAGTCACTCTGTCCGCTGCCAGAAAATACTTAGTGACTGGAAGAGCCATTGCTATCCCAAGTGTTGTTTATGCCAACTGAATTCAACACCTGGAACAAAAGACACTAACACCTATCACTCTCTGCCTTCAAGTCCAGCAATCCTAATCCCAATTTGGAACTACTAAACAAATCCTGTAGAGTCCCAATCTGTTATGGATCAGGCCAGATCCCTTCAAAACATTTCCAGAAAGTAGCCCAGATCCTAACTTTGCTCGTTGTTTTAAGGAGGTGTAACACAGATATTCCAGGAGTGATATAGCTGGCCTAACCACTTAGTTTTAAATAAAATGGAATTTATTGGCAAGATTACCAAATAAAACACAAACAAAATACAGAATATAGCCGGTCCAAAAACCCAAATTATCCAAATTTAATTATGCTGTTCCAAATACTTGCAACAATCCCCATAAATACCCATTTACAAAAAAAAAGGAAAAATCCAACACAGGTTCTTACAAGAGAGACAGAGAATCAGCATGGACTGGTTTCTTTGGGTTCAGCGGATTCACAACTGACTGCTTCCTAAAACTAAACCAAACCCATAAAAAACTGAGCTGGGAGAACTGGCCACTCCCATTTCATTGTACAAGTGTTTGTTTTCAAAACTTAAAAAACTTCTTCAAGTAGATCAACCCCAGACATTTCATAACCTGTTTTTTTTTCATGACCTCCTGAAAAAAAAACAAGGACAACATAATCTTGTTAAAGGAGCAGCATCATCACAGGCTACCATAGAAGTGCTGCATTCTCAACTTCACCACTTTCCTGAGGCATGGTAAACTCATTCATCTCTCTCTTTGAGAGGGCAGACCTATGGGTGTCTAGGACAATGGCAACTTAGACTTTACAAGAAGTTTAGTAACATGCCAAACAAGATGATGCACAGGAGTAAGAGAGTTTAAAATAATGTGTCTAGATCAGAGTTGAACACGTAGCAGTCTGGATATACTGAAGTTTCAAACCAAATGAAAGAAGAATCTATACTACTTCACTCCTAATATGAAGTTATTGAAGTCCGGATTTGGCACAAGATGACTATCAACCATTAACTGAGCCACACAGAAACATCTCATCCTGATTTCAAGTTTATGAAATGTTAAGTAGCAAAAGCAGCAGTGCATGTGGTAAGACTGGGCACAGGATCAGACTGACAGCAAATCAAAACAAAAACAGCCTGAGTTTTCACTCTTAACATTATCTAAAGAGCCACAGCTTAAACATGTACATGCATATCTCATACAAGAGCAGAATTTGGGTTTGTGACTAAAGTGCATCATGATTAATTTGTAAACCAAAACTCACCCTTAACATTCATATTTGAACAAAAACCACTTACATAAATTACAGAGGGCAAATTACAACTAAGATCTATAATTCAGTAAGAAATCAATGTCTTCAGGAATAGAGAAGGATAAACACTGCTAAGAAAATGTCAAAGAAAAATAATTTTGAAGCTTGTATTCTATTTACTATCAGCAGTTGCGTCTCTTAACTTTAAACAGTGTGTAACTGTCAGAAGACAGCCTTGACTACTTATATAGATAAAGCAGAACAATGATGTTTTTGAAATGAAGCAGAAAAGAACAATAGTTTTTAAAAAATAAACTGCATTTACTTGTAAGCATAGGTACTCTTTGTATTTCTGTTGCTCATCAACTTTTTTTTCAAATTCTCGTTCACAGACAGGACTTCCTTGGAAAAGTTGTGTTGTATTTGCAAATGTAAATCCTACAAAAAGAAAAGAACTATTAAAACGACAAAATTTGCCTCATCTTCAAAACATCTGGAAACAGTTAAAGTGTGAGAAATGATTTGCATAATTTAAACAGATTCAAGATACTTTCAGCAACAGAGTCATTGGGGACATTTAAGCGACTATTGGACATGCAGTGAGTTGAAGGGGGAGTAGATTAAGTTGCTATATTTTATATTAGGATTAAATCTCGGCATAACATCATGAGCCAAAGGGCCTGTTCTGCGCTGTACTTTTCTATGTTCTAACACTCCCTAGGACCTTACCATTAAGTGTATATGTCCTGCTAAGGGTTGCTTTCCCAAAATGCAGCACCTCACATTTATCTAAATTAAACTCCATCTGCCACTTCTCAGCCCATTGACTCATCTGATCAAGATCCCGTTGTAATCCGAGGTAACCTGCTTCGTTGTTCACTACACCCTCAATTTTAGTGACATCTGCAAGCTTACTAACTGCACCTCTCAAACTCACATCCAATAGGATAGTGAAGGCGGCGTTTGGTATGCTTCCCTTTATTAATCAGAGTATTGAGTTCAGAAGTTGGGAGGTCAGGTTGCAGCTGTACACAACATTGGTTAGGCCACTTTTTGGAATACTGCATGCAATTCTAGTCTCCTTCCCATCAGAAGGATGGTGTAAAACTTGAAAGGGTTCAGAAAAGATTTACAAGGATGTTGCCAAAGTTGGAGGATTTGAGCTATAGGGAGAGGTTGAATAGGCTAGGGCATGTCAGAGCCTGAACCCTCTAAACCCTTCCTATTCATATACCCATCCAGATGCTTTTTAAATGTTGCAATTGTACCAGCCTCCACCGCATCCTCTGGCAGCTCATTCCATACACGTACCACCCTCTGCATGAAAAAGTTGCCCCTTAGGTCTCTTTTATACCTTTCCCCTCTCACCCTAAACCTATACCGTCTAGTTCTGGACTCACCCACCCCAGGGACAAGACCTTGTCTATCTACCCTATTCATGCCTCTCAGGATTTTATAAACCTCTATAAAGTCTCCCCTCAGTCTCCAACATTTCAGGGAAAACAGCCCCAGCCAGTTCAGCCTCTCCCCATAGCTCAAACCCTCCAACTTTGGAAACTTCCCTGTATATTTTTTTCCTGAAATTTTCACAAGTTTCACAACATCTTCCTATAGGAGGGAGACTAGATTAGTCCTTTTAGAATTTTATAATTTCTCTGAAACTCTCCCCCCCCACTCCCACTTATTCTTCCAAACTCCAGTGAATCCAATTCTAACTGGCTCAATCTCTAGTTAATGGTAAATTGTACATGAATGCATCAACTTGAAAAAGTCAAACAAAGTTTATTTTGTTTGCTCAATGCTGTGGAAAAGTGTGGTTTTTGACTGCTACTGTGTGTCTGGAATTTCAAACCTTGTTAACTTCAAAGAAGTATGCTACTAGTCCATATTCAGATCAAAACACAGATGTATTGGTTATGATGCAAGGTATCTATTTTTGCATATATCATTTATTTTAGAGTTTTGAACTAGTGGCATGTGGACTTTGCTTTAGGTGTATAAGCAAATTTAAGAATTAACTCGTCAGTCTTTCTGAATCCATGACTTTTTAAAACCAGTATAAGAGAGTGAGGGGTGCTGAAAATGTGTTGCTGGAAAAGCCCAGCAGGTCAGGCAGCATCCAAGGAGCAGGAGATTCGACGTTTCGGGCATAAGCCTTTCTTCAGGAAACTTAAGAGTGAGTGGTGCAGGAGTATTAATGAGGACTTGTTCTTGTTGTGAGAAGTTTTCACTCCGTGAGAATAAACATTGAAAAGCATTAGCTCGTGTTCAGTTTGGAAGATTCAGGGATTCATTTCTCTTTTTGCTTGGGCAAGAACCCTTTTAGATTCAGTTTGCTAAAGTTCTGGCTTAGATGTGAGAATAGTTTCTGGTGGAGAACTAAATTAGATCTGAAAACAATTAAGTAGTAGGTTACCTCAGTAAAGAACCACTCACACCTTTCAAAACTAACACAGCCACATTTGACAATGCATAAAGTACTTGCTGTCCATTTCAGTGTGATACTTTTTGGCATGATTAAAAAATATTACAATACAATTTAGTTGCAAAGACACTACTCAAGGGCCTCTTTGCCCATGACACGCAATTTTAGACTTGAGGTACTTTCTCACAGTACATATCTTTGACCAATACAATCGGCATGCCATTGTTCTTTACACAATCAATCTGTGCCATAAACTGCTGAACAGCTAGCTAATTTGTAGCAAGCTTAGGTTTGTGTTGAGAAGTCCTTAGGTCAATTCTACATTGCTGCAGAACAACCACCTTACTTAACATACTATAAATTTAATCTGTAAATGGTTAAGTGAAAAACATGATACTCTCCTTAATTATTGAATTGTCATCAATTGTCATCCTTCAGTGCTGCATTCCAATGCTAGTCTAGGTTAAGTTCTCAAACCATTGAGTTGGCTTTGAAACAATTAGGCCACAACTTCTTATGAACTCTAGTTTTGCTGCAAGGATCAAACACAGAACCCATCCCCTAAGATGGAAAGCAGGACCCTGGGTGGCATTTTACAGACAGCGATAAAGTAAGAGACATTGTAGGACTGCAGTCCAGTTAAGGAAGAAGGCATATCTCTAAGAGCTGTCAGTCTTTCTCAAGAGTCAGCAGCATAATCAACCCAAGGAAGAATAAGAAGGACATCAGAATAATTAGATCAGAAAGCCTTAAAAGGTAAATTTTCCTTTTGCTGCTTCCTAATGACTATTTATGCCAGTAGAACAGAATAGTGATAGAGAATATTTAGGAATTAAAAAGAAAGAGGAGGTTTTCCCATCACAGAAAGTGAATCTTCCATACGCATTTATTTTCAATTATTACTTCCATGTGAAATTACCTCGGATTTTCTCTTGAGGTGCATTAGCATCTGGTCTAGCTAAATTCTGGTTAAGAGAGCCCACAACTTTGAAATCCTGATTTCCTTGATGAGGATAATCCCTGTAAGCATCTTCATTCTGCTTATGCATTTTCTTTAGATCAGCTGTATGATAACATCAAATAATTAAAATAAATCAGTTCAGAATATAGTAAAGCAGAATCATTAATTATAAATTTGCCATGCAACTTGAACTGGAAATCAAAAGAGGAATTAATGATGGAATTATTAACTTGCACCTCTTGAACCTGGATTCAAATCCAGTTCAAGCTGAAAGAATACAAGACTCCATTCAGTTGCACATATACACAAATGGGAAGTTTTACTTCAATTTTTCAGGGTATATGTCTATGTATCCATATATAATTCAACAGCTTCACTCTAAGCTACATGCTGATAGATTTCAGAAGTCTGCAGTAAAATTAGTTTCCTATGTAGATTAAGGCATTTTATTAGAAAAAGTATAGGTAACTTCCTTCATATTTAAGCTATACCTGTATCCAATTTAAGATGCTCAATGCTAGGACATTTATATGAGATGGCCAAGTGCACTAATGCTTCATAATTATATGCCTCAGCTTATAAAGCACAAAGCTGTACCAAGAAAAAAGTAGAATTCATACTGAGAAGATTTCCTTCTGCATCCCTTAGAGGTGCACCACCTCCCCCTCTTCCCCATGGATTGTAAATTCTCATTTCCTCTTCAAGTTTCGCGTCATATCTTTCCTTTTCTTCTTTTTCTTTTCTTTTCCTCTCTTCCCTTTCTTGCATCTGCATAAATGTGTATCAAGTAATAATAATTATCTAATCTTATTTTTTTATAACAGCTAAACACAGGTTACAAACAGGAACACTACATTGTGAAATTTGCAATTTTGAAAAGAAATGGGCAAACACCTAAAACAGGAGTTAGGGACAAATCATTTTTTAAAAAACTGCACTAACTACATAAACTACAAACTATTAGTAAAGTTAAGTTTGTTAACTCATTGAAGTGCTTAAGCTTTACTCTGACAAACAATATTCCAACCCAGAGTTGCTATCAATTGACAGATAACTGCCATTGAATGTCAGCTCCGAACTCAGCTCTTAATTCAATTTTGAATTTTTTATGTCAGTCTAAGGGGATGCAGGGAGACTGTCATCAAGAAGAGGTACGTGTAGCTTGCAATTTGGTTCATGGGGAAACCCAGTAGAGGGGAAAGAGGTGCTTTTATTTCCCTATGTTTACTCAGCCTGTCAAGATGACAGATCATCTATGAAACAGGTGAGGATGAACGGACTGAGGGTACTTGCATGTCTGAGGATCTCCTGCAGTGATCATCTGTGGGTTTGCAATAACAACAAACATGTGTCTCTACGCTAGATATCAAGCAAGAGATTCAACAGATGGCTAGTGCAATACAGCCCATTGAATACTATCATTCAAAATTAATTCCCATTCCAATAATCTCCCTTTATGAGGCCAAGAGGACTGCAAAGCATTTATACAATGTTTTGACTCATTTTTACTTTGAGAGTCAAAACAACTTAATTGATCGAAGGCATTTATTCTAAATTGGTATTAAATTTATCCATCTAACTTTTCATGCATATAGTAGTAAGAGTGTTTTGTGTTTATATATGCTTCATTCTCATTTCTGGTAAACACATCACTTTTACTAAGTCACATGTGATTCTGGCTAACATGATGAATCTATTAATGGAATTTAATTGGATACAACGTTTACCTATGCTTTACTTGTCTATATGCCATCATTTATTCTGATGCACTCACCATTGTTTTGGCACTGGGAAAAATTGAATTGATCCAAAATGCACTTGTATCTTATTCTGCAGTATATTCCACCACATTCTACTGCTCTAAATATTAAATTCAGATCTGAGAATTAAGCTAGATTCTACAGTGGAGAATTAAGCTAGATTCTACTGTTGAAAATTAGTTTTTATCCTGAGCATCACAATGTACTGCTTTTGGCTAATAGGATAACACAAATAAAAATGTGTGCGTGTTTGTCAATTATCCTAAAATTTTCTACCAAATCACATATGCAAAATCTGTCAAATTAATAGTTTTTTTTAAAATTATGTGCATCTCACCTGCTTTTTCAGTGATTCCTGGTAACTTTGTGTACCTTCTTTTGATAAAACTGTCTTTTGTTCTGGTAGAGATCCAGCAGCTATGTTTCTCACATTAGTAGCATCACGTGCATTTGTTGTACTGCAAAACAATTTAAGGCTTAATGTTCTGTTTGTCTAATAAACTCTCAAATTTCTATTTAAATAGCACAGGATGACAATATCCAACTTAGCAAGTTTGGCAAAGTAATTCTGTCTTATTGTATATAGCATCAGATCTATACATTACCATTCAATATGTGACTACAATTGTATCAGACTATCAAAGTCTGTGCCTTCAAGCTGCAATGGACAGCAATAATTAAGCATTTAAAATTAATTCAAAGAACATATTGTTACATATGACCTGGATGAGGGAGCAGAAGGATGGATTAGTAAATTTGCAAATGACACAAAAGGTCAGTGGAGTTGTGGATAGTGCCGAAGACTGTTGCATGTTACACAGGGACATAGATAAACAGCAGAGCCGGGCTGAGAGGTGGCAAATGAAGTTTAATGTGGAAAAGTGAGAGGTGATTCACTTTGGAAGGAGTAACAGGAATAAAGTGTGCTGGATTAATGGTAAAATTGTTGATAGTATAGATGAGCAGAGAGATCTCAGTGTCCATGTACACGTATCCCTGAAAGTTGCCACCCAGGTTGATAGGGTTGTAAAGATAGCCTATGGTGTGTTAGCTTTTATTGGTACAGGGACTTGGGTTTGGAGCCACGAAGTCATGTTACAGCTGCATAAAACTCTGGTACAGCCGCACTTGGGGTATTGCGTACAGTTCTGCATTATAGGAAGGACGTGGAAGCTTTGAAAAGGGTTCAGAGAAGACTTACTAGCATGTTACTTGGTATTGGGGAGGGGGGGGGGCATCATATGAGGAAAAGCTGGGGGCCTTGTGGCTGTTTTCATGAGAGAGAAGGTTGAGAGGTGACTTAATTGAGACATATTACATAAGCAGAGGGTTAGATAGGGTGGATAGTGAGAGGCCTTTTCCTAGCATGAGGGGACATAGCTTTAAATTGAGGCGTGATAGACATAGGACAGATGTCAGAGGTAGTTTGTTTACTCAGAGTAGTAAAGGCATGGAACACCCTGCCTGCAACAGTAGTAGACTCGCTAACTTTAAGGGCATTTAAAATGGTCATTAGATAAACATGGATGAAAATGGAATAGTGTGGGCTAGATGGGCTTCAGATTGGTTGCACAGATCAGCACAACATCGAGGGCCAAAGGGCTTGTACTGCGCTGTAATGTTCTATGTTCTATATTATCCATGTCACACTAATTTTGATTTATCTTTGGTACACAGGAACAAAGATGTAATTAGGCAATTTGTACAAATTGCAAAATGCATAATACAAAGATCAAAGATCAAGATCAAAGATGGTGAGTGGCTTAAAGGGGAACTTGCAGGTGTTAACAATAAAAGGGTGGCAAGAGGAAGGAATGGGACCAATTAGGGATGATGATGCAATTCTCTTTATAGAGACAAAGGGTGCAAACTATGATACTAAATTAGCACTGTCCATCTCTCTTCATTAAATAATTAAGGTTAGTGACAACTTTATAGTGAATGTGATGAGGGCAGGGGAGGAAATAGAAAAATTCGAGAGGAGCAGAATAGAAGGATGGCAAATTGGGTAACACTTCAATCCAAATGGGATCCATCCTAGATTTCTCATGAATTACAGACATCTAGCCAACACAGACATGTCATAATATTAGTTTACAGACTATTGGTGAGATCATAACTGAGGTACATTGTACAGTTTTGATCACCTTATCTAAGGAAGCATATACTTGCATTGGAAGTAGTTTACCCAGCTGATTCTTGACATGAAGCATTGTCCTATAATCATTGGAGTTTAGAAACTTAAGTTAAGATATTTATGATTTTAATCAATTGACCTCCGAAACGTATTCACTATCTATCAACAAGACACAAGTGAGGAGTATGATGGAATACTCCTTTCTTGCCTGGATTGGTGCAACTCCAATAATGCTCAAGAAACTGACACCATCCAGGACAAAACAGCCCGCTTGATTGGCACTACATCCACAACCATTCACTCCCTAGACCAATGATGCTCCATAGCAACAGTGTGTACTATCTACGAGAACAACTGAAGAAATTCACCAAAGATCCTTAGATAAAACCTTCCAAATCTACAACCACTTCCATCTAGAAGGACAAGAGCAGCAGAAAACATGAGAACACCACCACGTGCAAGTTCCCCTTTAAGCCACTCACCATCCTAACTAGGAAATATATTGTTATTCCCTCACTATTGCTAGGTCAAAATCCTGAAATTGTCTTCCTCAGGGCCTTGTGGGTCAATCTCCAGCATGTGGACTGCAAAGGTTCAAAAAGGTAGCTCACCAGCATCTCTCAAGGACAATGAGGGATGGGCAATAAAATGTTGGCCAGCTAGTCATATCCACATTCTATGAGTCAATGAGAAAAAGATGTGACAAAGTAAGATAAGTGCATGAATTCTTAAGTGAGCAAAAGCTTATCAGATTAGATGACTTTTTCTGGATCACTAGATCAGAAGGCTTTGTTGTCTTTCCTCTGTTTAAGTGCGCAAGCAAAGGAATTATATGTGTCACCTGTACAAGGTGGTCCCAGTAACTGCAGTTCAACAGGTCAACAAAATCGAACCACCAACTCATGGGGATCATGTGGACAATGACAGAGTCCCAAAATATCCATGTTAAAGTTAGGCACAGACATCTATCAGGTTCCAATGTGTCAGGTATCCCTCAACTCAAGGACAATGTCTGTTCAGTTATGCTTTTACTCTTCTATATTTACTTAGCTTTTTGTTGCAATCAGATCCAAATAGACTTGAAAAATATATTTTTACCATTTCCTTGTCCCTACTAAGGTAATTCAAAAGAATATCTGCCATGTTTTACATTTATAATAAAAGGAAAATACCATGGATGCTGAAAATCTGAAAGAAAAAAAAGGAAGTGCTGAAGAAACTCTGCGAAGACAGAAACAGAGTTAACACTTTGAGTCCAGTATGACGCTTCTTCAAGACCTCATCACAAATACTGCCAAATAAGTCAAGTTTCCATAGCACTTTCTATTTTTGTGTATTACATCTATATTCTCAAAAGCCTTATTTGGCAGTCAACAGTAAATCCAACTCCAAGGATTTACACTAATTAACACTTCGGAACTGTGAACCAAGGGAGTCGTTGGCTTTTTTTTTAATATCCAGGAGAGAACTTAAACTTGTGACAAGACTACAGTTTTAAGAGGTGCACTTTGTCCGTCTCTTTGAAGAGAAGATTTAAGACAGAGGTTATGGGCTATCTATTAAAAGTCCATAAATTAAACAGTTTGTGAGGTCTTGGTTCTTTTTAAGTTGGAACAATAGAAGCAGCCTGAATGAGTGGGGTAAGCTCCCACAGAAACAGGATTTTTAGTTTCAGTTTTTCAGCTGCTAGGGTCTTGAAACTGGATGCAGTAGCTGTTTTTAGAACATAGAACAATATAGCATAGTAAGGCTCTTCGGCTCATGATTTTGTGCCAAGCATTTATCTCTATTCAAGATCAACCTAACTTACACACCCTCCAACTTACTGCCGTCTATGTGCTTGTCCAGCAGTCCGTTAAATGTCTCTAATGTCTCCGACTCTACCACCACCACTGGCAGTGCATTTCATGCAACCACCACTCTCTGTGTAAAGAACCTAACTCTGACATTTCCCCATACCTTCCTCCAATCAGCTTAAAATTATGACCCCTCATGACAGCCATTTCCGCCCTGAAGAAACCTCTCTTGGCTATCTACTCTACCCATGCCTCTCATTACCTCGTACACCTCTGTCAAGTCATTTCTCTTCCTTCTTCGCTCCAGTATGAAAAGCCCTAGCTCACTCAACCTCTTTTCATACGACAAGCCCTCCAATCCAAACAGCATCCTGGTAAATCTCCTCTGCACCCTCTCTAAAGAATTTTTCCTCTCTTGGTTACAGCTAAAAGCAGGAGATTCTCTTTCTGCTGCTAGAATTGCACGAGACAATGTTTTACTAAATTTGCCTTTTTCCAAGGATGTGTTTATAGGATGTCACTGTGTTGGAGTACTGCAGTTTCGTATTATTCTATTAATTTTTGCAGTACAGTTAGATTATTCCAATTTTGCTTTCTTTTGCTGTATTTTAAAGATAGTGTGTTTTGCTTCAAATCTGGTAGTTTGACCAATCAAATTGCATCTGGAACACCATAGCTTACATTTATCTTCAAAATAAGAAAAAATTACGGTCTCGACATCTTTCTGAATATATTTTATGGGAGATTGGTCTGGTTCATAACAAACTTCATCTTTTTTCAAAATTGTCATTATGGACGATCCCTCAATTGGAAGATGTCATTTACAGCCTGTCTCAGGTTTCTGCTGAGAGTTTTCCTATATCTGAACAGTGCAATTCTCATCATGGGCTGACAAACCAGAATGCCTCACAAGTTGGTAGGACTTGCTTCCTTTTCCTTCCTTCTCTACCACTGCTTCCCTCATCATTATCGCATTTGACGTCAAGGCTTGATGTGGTTTGACAGACACGTCAACACCAAAATCTGACCATCAAACCATCAAGATTGTATGAAAACTGACAGCATCCGAAGCGCCCTACATTACACAGGTGTCAATTTGTCAAGTCCTATGGCAATAAAATAATTGTCAACAGTGACAGTGCAGTAAACGATGGAGTCTCCAGTTAGGAATCTGATGCATCTATTGCCAATGTGCAAAGTTGTCAGATATCAGTACAGATGCAATTGGTCAAATGGTGTCCTTGTGGACAAACTGTAATTCTGTGACCTGTGTTAGGGCATCGGTGTCTTTGACTGGCATCTGTCACAGTCAAAAATCAGAGACATTACAAAATAATCAAATACAATAAATACGTGCTTGGTGCCTAGATGGTCAGTGGTAAAAATGTACCAATTTTATCTGCTTGAAAATGATTGCTGGTAAAGGAGTATTGAGTAATCAATTTAATTGAGAAAACAGAAACATATAATAATAGAATATAATTTTTTTTAGAGTTTGAAATTTTATCTCATTTACCTTTAGAAACATGCAGCATTAAATACATGTAATGAATGTACTGGTCATTTGCTTTTTGCAACTATTCATGACAAATAATGGTCTGGCGAAAAAGCTTAGTGTGCAAGCTAAAGTACAAATGAAAGGAACAAATTCATTCCATCACACATAGGTCTATACAGGGAAACCTCGATTATCCGAACACCAATTATCCGAAAATCGTATTATAAAGGAGTTCTCGATGTCCCGATAGGAACATTTCAGATGTGTTTCCAATAGTGATTGCATCTTTTGTTTACAGTGAGTTGAGGGCGGGGGATCACGTGCTTTGTGCTGAAGGTCAGGGGCTGGGTTGGAACGGGTTGGGGGCGGGTTTGTACCAGGTTGGGGGCAGAAGGCGGGGGGCCGGATTGGATCGCAGGTTTGGACTGAGTTGGGAGCAGGTGGTGTGTTTGGAGTAGGGCCACACGTGCTGTGTTGCTGCAGTCTCCTGAATGGGGAACAGACTTTAAAACTCCGAGCCCCAGAGGAAAAGCATTTAATATCGATTTTCTGAATAATCGATTATCCGAATGAAATAGTGCCCGCCCATCTCGTTCGGATATCGAGTTTCCACTGTATTCTCTTCCCCCTTGATTAAGTCCTAGTGTTCACTTCCTGGATGCAACTATTAAGCAACACGAACACATATTCTTCCTAGCAATGGTCCCAAATTTTCAATCCAGTGATTTTAAGCACTTTGTGTTGAACCTTGTTTTCACACAATATCAGTCATCTAGGAAAAAAGGTCTCCTTTCAGTCATTCACTTTTAACACGCCCAGTTGTCTTTAATTTTGGCATTAATTCCCTTAAGACAACACATTTCATAGAAATGTGGTTATCTCATCAGAAAATGTGGAATTAAGAAAGTAACGGGATGTTTCTCAATGTCTATCTGCATCATTAAAGAATTCACCGAAGTACACAGAATAGCAAAAAGCAGCATCATGAAGCAGCACTAATATCTATTCAATATTCCAGGAACTTAGAGATAAATGACCAAATGTTAATGTTAAACAATGCTGCAGTGACCAATGCTTTGCTTCTGAAAGCTTCCCAACTGCTACCAGGTTGAAATTTTCTTGATTGTACCAAGGGCAGGTGAAGTGAGACCGCAGGTTGCTCAGTGTTAAACTAGTAGTTAAATTAATGCGTAAAGCCATTTAAACACCAAGATCTGGTGCATTTTCCTTTTGCCTTCCCTTGAAATCTCAGAGGAATCTTCTTGAACCTGTCTTGGTGAGTATAAACTCAAAAATAAATTTTCCAGGTCAAGCGCAAAGAGGTACCATACTTGCACACTGCTCATTACCGTTATTTTGACAATTTCCTTTTTCTATTTTGTTTTATGCTAATCATCTCTAGAATACAGAAGGAGTACAGTTAATCTGTTCGCAGACTGTACCCATGACGCTCAGAATCAAAATTTAGAATATATGCAAAACCAAACTCTCTTTCTGTAATCAATTCCACATTTTCTGATGAGATAACCACATTTCTATGAAATGTGTTGTCTTAAGGGAATTAATGCCAAAATTAAAGACAACTGGGCGTGTTAAAAGTGAATGACTGAAAGAAGACCTTTTTTCCTAGATGACTGATATTAAGTGTGAAAACAAGGTTCAACACAAAGTGCTTAAAAATCGCTGGATTGAAAATTTGGGACCATTGCTAGGAAGAATGTGTGTTCGTGTTGCTTAATAGTTGCATCCAGGAAGTGAACACTAGGACTTAATCAAGGGGGAAGAGAATACAGGGGAAACTCGATATCCGAACGAGATGGGCGGGCACTATTTCATTCGGATAATCGATTATTCAGAAAATCGATTTAAATGCTTTTCCTCTGGGGCTCAGAGTTTTAAAGTCTGTTCCCCATTCAGGAAACTGCAGCAACACAGCACGCGTGGCCCTGCACCTAACCCACCTCCCGCCCCCAACCCGGTCCAAACTCGCCCCCCCCCCACCTCACAACGCGATACAAAACCAACATATAGTCTGTCATTCCAGACTTAAAGGATCCAATCATTGCTATTCATTGCGGTTAACTCACTAAAAATAGAATGGATGGTGCCAATTAAAAACTTACAAGACTTGATCAAAGGAAGATACTTGCGGATAAACTTGCATTGGGATGTTAGTCAGTCCAGTGGGAGAGTTGACCAAAGACATAGGTTGTACTCCCATAACTCCTGGGCTGTCTATGTAATGAAGTAAAAACAATGTTTCACTACAGTATTTGTAATTAAACAAAATATAAACCATTAGCTCTATAGAATAGCTAATAGGTAAAATGCACAATTATTTTTTGAAAGTATTCATCAGATAGACAAATCTATTGATTAAATATTGTATTGTTGAAAATTTTAAACTCACATCAGAAAACACAGGCTAACCTCCCAAATCTCCAAACTTACATACAAAAAATGTAAAATTTAATTTGATAGACTATAAAAATCTATAATTTCTAATGGAGTCATAAAGTTGTACAGCACAGAAACATATTCTTCGGTCCAACTATCCATGTTGACCAGATATTAATCTAGTCCCATTTGCCAGCATTTGGCCCAGATCACGCTAAACCATTCCTATTCATATACCCATTCAGATGCCTTTTAAATGTTGTAATTATATTAGCTTCCACCACTTCCTCTGGCAGCTCATTCCATACAAACACCACCCTCTGTGAAAACGTTATCCCTTCCGTCCCTTTTAAATCTTTCCCCCTCACCTTAAACCTATGCTCTCTACATTTTGGACTCCCCAATACTAAGAAAAAGACTTTGACTATTCATCCTACCCATGCCAGTCATGATTTTATAAACTCCTCTAAGAGCTCCCCTCAGCCTCTGACTTTCCAGAAAAAATGCCCCAACTTATTCAACCTCTCCCCATGGTCCAAACTCTGCAAACCTGGCAACATCCTTGTAAATCTTTTATGAACCCTTTATAGCTTAACAACATCTTTCCTATAGCAGAGAGACCAGAACTGAATGCAGTACTCCAAAAATGGTCTAACCAATGTCCTGTATAGCCTCAACATGACATCCCAACTTCTATCCTCACTTATCTTCTGAACATGATCTACACTGTGAAAGTAACCTCACATCCAGAGATGCAGCTTTGGGGTATGTCACAGGGCAACATCAATCTCAGTTTCATCATCCAGCACTTCAATATAAGTGATTTAACAATATAAATCATTTGCTGTTTGATCGAGGGTAATTTAATAATAATGGGGATAACCCATGGTTCACATCTAGTCCACATATCCTTGAAAAGGCTTTTCATTATGTTTTGATACATTGTCAGAAATGATTTCTTTAAGTGCACCAAATAGACTAAATATGGTACTCATTTCTGTCACAGTCATGATTGAAGTGTCATAATAATTGATTATTTCTCCAAATTTCCAGTGTCTAAAATACAGTGGTCCCCATTTATGGTAAATAGATCAGTGGCTACATTGGACCAAGGGATTCATGGAATTTCACAACTGTGTAGAGGTTCGCCATATCACTGTGGTCAGTGTCTGTGTCTTGCCTCACAGTGAAAGATTTCTTGTATGTGAATGCTGCAAATCCTGAGGTACAATAAAGCATCATCTTTGAAACTTCTTTTGGCAGTGAAAGGGTCCAGGTACAATCCTGGACAAACTATGTATTCTTAGTCTCTTCTGCTGATCTCATAAATAATCATAATGGGGAGATTGTGACTTGATAGTCAGAAGCAGACCAGAAGTGGTAGGACTATCAGTTAAATTATACGTAGTTTCCATGCTAAATTGCCATAACTTCATTACATCAACACACTAAAGGTTGTGAAGGAAGCAGGTCAGGGCAGAGATCAGAAGTGGGGATGTGGAGAAAGAGTCATGTCTGGGAATGAAAGTGTTGGGGGAAATCCAGTTGTATAGTTCCCCAGGAGTTAGACTTGCCTATATTTCCTGGCTAACAACATAACTAACCACACATGGCCGCTCCATAGAACAAAAGGAACAGCCAACTTTCCTCCCAACCCATCACTGTAAAGGTAATCTAGATTTTATTGAATAGTGGACACTAAGTTGAAACACGTGACAACTGATGAGATAATACTCTGAGCAAAGGAAACAGAAAGGTTACATACAAGAATCACACACCCTACTTCCAGAAGTTAACTGCCATCTTCTTGCAAACTTCTTTCTCTTTAGACAGGAGTGTGACATCTGTTGTTAACAACTAGTCCCATGCTACTCCTTCACTTTGTCCTATCTTCATCACCCCTCAATGTTGTGTTAAGAGATGAACTAGTGTTACAATGTTTGTAAAATACAATTCAGTGTGATGTAATCACAATTTATATTACTACAGCTAAGGGGCTATTTAAAATGTTTACCAATTTTATCTTATTTACAATTGATAATTGCATAAGATAGCAGAATAATATTTATACAACATTCAAGTATAAGAGTATAAATTGTAAGTTATCAATTGAAGAATACAAGAGTATCAATTTAATCTCCGAGGAGAAAGTGAGGTCTGCAGATGCTGGAGATCAGAGCTGAAAATGTGTTGCTGGAAAAGCGCAGCAGGTCAGGCAGCATCCAAGAAGCAGGAGATTCAATGTTTCGGGCATAAGCCTGAAAGAAGGGCTTATGCCCGAAACGTCGAATCTCCTGCTCCTTGGATGCTGCCTGACCTGCTGCGCTTTTTCAGCAACACATTTTCAGCTATCAATTTAATCTCAACTGTAATCTCAAATGTGCAACAAACTGACATTAACTGGTGAAATAGAATTCAATTAAACATCCAACAAAAGAAAAATCCTTTAGTCTAATATTGCTCAAGTACACTCACAGTATGCCAGGTTTGGATCCAAAGGATTTCTAGCACCATAAAAATAATAAGCATTATCGTAAGGTGTTTGATAATGATCCGTCAGCACAGGTGGAGGAGGAGGAAAAGGAGGGGGAGGATTCGCGGTGATCCTGCAAGTAGAAAGACAACTTTATCAAATTCTACATGGTAAAGAGATATTAAGATTAGCTGGTTTTCGTTTCTTTGAATTGGGTCTTTAAATATGACTACTATTATGGGCAACTTAATTAGTTTTGTTCTCGGACGTACAATAGCAAAGTAACATTAAAATATGGTAATATACCACTTGAACAAAATTGAAAAAGTTACAATATATTGCTGCTGCTAATTAGTGCATTTGCAAAACTCTGAACCTAGTTGAGCAAAATAATCATTACTCCAAAATTGCACTTATAGTATGAATTGTAACATTTGATATCTCTATTTAATCAACCAAATAAATTACTGAAAAATTATATCCAGTATTTGAATCTTAGGTTACAACAAACTCCACCCACCTAACACAGAATCATAGAATCACTATAGTGTGGAAACAGACTATTTGGCCCAACAAACCCACACTGACCCTCTGAAGAGTAACCCACCCAAACCCATTCCCCTACCCTATTACTGTACATTTTACTCCTGACTAATGCACCTAATCCACACATCCCTGAACACTATGGGCAATTTAGCATGGCCAATTCACCTAACCTGCACATCTTTGGATTGTGGGAGGGAAACTGGAGCACTCAGAGGAAACCCATGCAGACAGGGGGAGAATGTTTATGTGGAGTTTGCACAGTCGCCCAAGGCTGGAATCGAACCTGGTTCCGTGGTGCTACAAGGCAGCAGTGCTAACCACTGAGCTACTGTGCCTCTCCTTTACACAGATTTTACTAATTTTTGAGACACACAGTAATCAAGGACAGAAAATTACACACAGAAACAGGTTGTTTGTTTCAAATAGGCAATGCATTGCTTATACACCATAGGTAGTAACCTAAACCCTGAACTAGTTCAACTACTTGCTGACAAATAGCTACAGTTACTAGCACAGCAGAAAAATTGCATGCATAGCTATTCCAACAAACTGACCTAAAAAACGAAATAGCTGATCATCTTGCTCAATTCAATCTTCTGATGTTCCCCAATGTTCTCTGTTTCTGGGCACTGGGCTCAAAATTCACAGCCTGCCTGCACCAGTTCCAAACAAGACAGACACATTTATAATTAATGAACCTACTTCACTTCCATGGTATTAGCATAATTCCAAGATGATCCCATGCTGCACTTCTTTTAGTAGTATTGTCAGTGCAGAGGATTAACTACATTGTGAATGAGGAGCTACACTAATGATCTAATAAGTCTGGACAATCTGGATAATCCTGCTCAGGGACTCAGCTGATGGGAGCTGTGCAACACACCAGCAATAGGGTTTACCTATTTAAATTATGTCAACTAGTCAAAGTCAGGGAGACAGCATGTGTCCACTAATGGCAAGACTTCTTTGAGGCAGACATCAGAAGAGAATGAATAGAATTGTATGATTTATTCTCACTTGCATTTTGCAATAGATAATAGTGAAACAGTGAAAACGGTAACCACAATTGAGCACCATTTTGAAGGGTTTAAGAATTTTAAAAAGTAAAAAGATATAACTGAAGAAGTCCATCTTCATTCTGCCATTTCCACCATGAGTCTTGTGTCAGCTCACTAGCGACACTGCACTGCCACAATTCTACCACCACTTCGCTGCTGCCTGCCCCAGGCCCATCAATATAGGAGTTACCATTCTTGAGCTGCCATTTCTCCGCTGCTGGGCCCACCTCATTGAGCTGTCAAGGCCCATGCTGAACCCACACTCACCCTATAACCAAGGGTCCTTGGCTCCATTGCCGCCTCACCGCGACCACAACCAAGAGTTCCTGGCTCCACGACTTCTCAATAACGCCAGGAGTCCCTGCTGCAGACAAACCATGCTGCCGCAGTTGCAACCACTGCCTTACCAGTGCCAGGAGTCCCTACCCTGGGCCTAATGCAACTAGGGATCCCTAGCTCCACTAACAGGCCAGGCTGCTGCCACACCAAGAGTCCCAGCTGAATGGAGGCAGGCAGCATGAATGAGTAATTCCCAGACTATCAATCTGCCATATCAATAATACAGGAAAAGTCTGATCATTTTGCTTGATCCAGTGAATAGATACTTTTCCACATAACATCTCCACCCTGCTTAACAAATCCTAATTCTATCACACATCAAGCAGTACAGCCCACTGCTCAAGGTCTGTGTCTCACATGCTTTTACAATGTTCGTCCTACATAGTGCTTCTAATGATGCCTACTGTGCACAGACATTTCAACATCTCTATAAATCAACAGCTTACCCATTACACAGACACATCATCTAAGAGTTGCAACACAAAGTCAATGACTTGCAGGTAGCTGCCTACAAGAGGCAGGACAGACAAAGGACGAATATAGTTGCACCTCTAAGCCTGAAGGAGATGCTGCACTGAATAACTGGGACAGATGTCACAGGGTCAGTGGTCTTGGCAGTGAGGTTCCATAGATAATGATGTTATTGCTTCTTTATGCCAACTTCTCCATTTATTCCTCACCTTCCTTGAAATGGAAATTACACTGGTTGCAACCATAGAATCACTGAATTATTACAGTGCAGACAGAAGCCATTTGGCTCATTGTGCCTCGACCTGCTCTACTGCCAATCTTCTGCCTTCTTCTCATTTCCCCGCTCACCATTTCTAAGAAAAAAAAACAATTCCCTCCTGAACATCTGCTAGAGGCAAGTTCACTTGAGATTTCCAGGCAGCACATTCTCTATTCTAACAACTCACGGAAAAAAATACTTTTCCTCAGATCAGCAGCGCTTCATTCGCACATCATTTCAAAAGTTATGTCTTTTCATTCTTGTTTCATTTAGAAATAGAAACTGCTTCACCGTATATACCCTAACTAGTCCTCTCATGATTTTGAAAACTTTAAATCAGATATCCTCTCTATCGCCTTCTCTCCAAGGACAGTCCCAACTTCTTCAATCTGTCCTCATAGCTAAAGTTTCTCATACCTGCACCATTCTAGCAAATTACTTCTGCACTCCCTCCAATGCATTTGCCTTGTCAATAATGTCGCATGCATAGCTCTCCACAATACTCCAGCTGAGATCTTCTACAACTTCAACATCACCTCCTTTCATTTGTACTATATGCTCCTATCAATTAAGCCAAAACACCATATGCTTTATTTACTGCTCTCTCTATCTGTCCTGCCACCTTCATAGGTCTGTGCCAATACACCCCCAGGTCCGTCTGCCCCTGCACCTGCTTTGGAATTGTAAATATTATCATTCAATGTTCTTCCAAACAAACCTCATATTTTTCTGCATTGAACCTCAACAGCCATCTATCCCGTTCACTCCACCAACTTATCAATATTCTTTTGGAGTTCCACTCTATCTTCCTCACAGTTTCCAAGGTTAGTACAGCATCTGCAAACTTGGGACTGATCTCTCCAGAACCAGATCTTTAAAAATATCAGGAAAATCTCGGGTCCCAATACCAACTACCAGGGAACTCAACCACAAACTTCCACCCAACCCAGAAAACATACAATGACCATTATTCTCTGCTTTCTCCAACTCAGCCAATTTTGTATTGATGTTGCTACTGACCTTTATATGGCATTGCTTCTGGAAATCACTTCAGAAGCAATATCCACATTAATTCTCTCAGTTACCTCTTCAAAAAGTTAAACATAATTTCCTCTTTACAAAATCCACACTAACTCTTCCTACCCGTACAACTTCTATCCTCTCTGCCTTCAAAATTCTCAAATGCATTTCAATCAGTCCAGATGTCTTGCTAACTTTAAGTATCGAGATTATTTCTTCATTAACTTTTACCCCTCCCAGTGACAGAGTTTCTTTCTTTGTCTGGGCGGCATCCTCCTCTTATGACACAAAGTATTAATTTCTCAGCTGCGCCACCAGCCTCTATCTGTAAATCCCCTTCTTGATCTTTGATCAGCCTTCCTTCTCCTTCAGCCATTCTCTTACTGCATACATGCCTATAGAAGACTTTGGAATTTCCCTTTTATGTTACCTGCTAATCTTTTCTCATAGTTCCTTTAGGTCTTTCACCTCCTCACGAAACCTTTGACTGTTCTGTTGATTTCCAATTGCATCTTCTGCCTTCCATCGGTCATAAACACAACAGTTCATTCTAAAGTCAATGTATACCTTTTGGACATCCAGGAACCTTTGGCTGTTTGCCCTACCTTTTGCATTACACAGATATACATCAACTGTATCCAAATTATCTGTTCCTTAAATGTGGCTCATTGTTCAATTACTAATGTTCCAACCAACTTCTTATTCTAATCAATCCTGCCAACCCAGTTCTAGCCCCATTGAAGTCAGCACTCCACTAACTGATCTTCTAACTCTGGATTGTTGCATTTCATTCTCTAACATCAATTTGAATTTTATGATACAATGATTACTGCCACCTAAATAGCTCCACCTCCAACCCCATTTGACGTCTGACCCACTTGGCCCACCTCATTTCAAAGGATCATCTCCAAAAATGTATTCTTCCTTGCTGAATTGGACACATGCTGCTGTTGGAAAAATTCCCCAAGTACAATTTAGGAACACTTGACTTGTGTTGCCAGTTACATTAAAAGTACCCCAAGTTTGTATTTTGTTAATTGAAGTCCCCCATAATAACTGCTCTATAATGCAAGATTTTCTGTATAATTTCCCTGCAGATTTATCCCTCTATGTCCTTTCAACGAGTTCGAGGTCTGTAGATTACACCAAGCAATGTAACATACCCCTTTCATTCCACTGCTCCAATTAAGTTGATACTGTCGTTGAACCGTTGAGGCAATCTCCTTCTCCATCAATGCAATTTCTCCTGAATCAACACTACTACCCCTCGTCCTTTCTTTCCCTAAACAACTTATACTCAAGAAGAGTGTTGCTCTTCATTAAGCCAGGTCTCCACCACTGCCACAGCATCATAATTCCACAATGCAACCTGCATCTGTAACTCTCCAACCATATATGCATACTTACAATGTTTTGGACTTTATTTCTTTCCCCCCAACTGCAATTTTACGTATTATCTTTACCATTCCCTCACCAATGCCAAATGCATCCTTAAGTATTTTGCGAGTCCTGCTGAACACCTCCAATATTCTCTTTGTTCTCACACCACTGCCAAGTTAGTTTAAATCCCTCTCGAAGGCACTAGCCCTCGTGTGGGGCAGCATGGTGCCTCAGTGGTTAGCACTGCTGCCTGACATTGCCAGAAACCCGGGTTTGACTCCAGCCTCAGACGACTGTATGTGGAGTTTGTACAGTCTCCCAGTGTCTGTGTGGGTTTCCTCCAGGTGTTCGGGTTTCCTCCCACAATTCAAAGGTGTGCAGGTTGAGGTGACTTGGCCATGTTAAATTGCCCACAGTATGCAGGGATGTGTAGGTTAATGTAGGGGTAAATGTAGAGCAATAAGGGAATGGGTCTGGGTGGGATACTCTTCAGAGGGTCAGTGTGGACTTGCTGGGCCGAAGGGCCTGTTTGAATACTGTAGGGATTCTATGATTCAAAACACCCTACAAAGATTTTGATCATATTTTTAACTTTCTAACCCCATTCCTCACCTCAACCTTTTCCTAGGCTATTTACTTCCACATAGTGAACAACTATGCCTGCTAAACCCCCATGAGGAGGAAGATGCTGCCTAACCTGCTGTGCTTTGACCAGCAACACATTTGCAGCTGTGATCTCCAGCATCTGCAGACCTCATTTTTTACCCCATGAGGAGGAGCAAAGCAATCCTGCATGGCTGAAGAAGTTACACTCACTCGACCTGATATCAGCATCCAACCTGGATACAACTATTCTGGAAACTTTAGAACCCTAGTGTAACCAAGTTGGGATCAGCACCTGGTAAGTCTTCAGGCATGACTAGGTGCAGCCAGCAGATAGGAAAACAATGTATGTAAATGCGCTTGAGTGAGAGGTTGTAGAAAGGCTCTGCTACAGGAGACTATGAAGACAACTTGTTTGGGATGCCTACAGAACATGCTGGCATCAAAGCATAGAGAGGTTTGGTACATTGGCAGGCCTGGCACACTGTCTTCATTCACTGGCAAAAAGCACAGTAATTGAATTACATCATGGCACAGCATACAAAGCTTGGATCCCAACCTATTCATTCAGAAGTCATGGACAACTCCAAGGAGTACTGAAAACAAAAATACTGGAGATCACAGCAGGTCAGGCAGCATCCATGGACAGGAAGCAAGCTAACATTTCGAGTTGAGATGACTCTTGATCAGTTCTGATAAAGTGTCATCTAGACTTGAAATGTTAGCTTGCTTTCTCTCCATGGATACTACCTGACCCACTGATATCCAGCATTTTTTGTTTCAGTTCAGATTCAGCATCAGCAGTAATGTGTCCCTTCTCACAGTTTTCACTATAAGAAAAACAGGGGCTCTTGATCTTTCAAATGGTCCCATGGAAGCTCAAAAGTCATATGATTGCTGGTTACGGAGGCTCAGATGGCTGCCATCATGGATGTGGATGCCCATTAGGGAATGCAAGCTCACACAGCAATTTGCACTTCAGCAGATAACTAGGATCTCGGAGGTACTACTCTGTGGAATTGACAGTGATACCATGGAGAGTTACCATCCTGTCATTTCTCAGGATGACAGCATTCAGCAGCCCACAACTGGTGCCTTTGATTTGCCTTTCAGCCAGCTGTCTCACATGCCACAGTTCAAAGCTGTGCCCCTAAGGCTGAGCTATTCAAGGGAATCTTGCAAGACCATCCCTATTCCTCCCGAGTGAAAGACAATAATCTTTCACCAACTGTGCTGCAACCACCGGGTAATACCACATAGCAACATGAGCAAAGGCCTACGCATAACAAGTATTGAAAGCATCCATAAGAGGACATCTGTGTTTTGCTTTATACTTTGATGTTGGGTAAATTTTTCAGCAAAGACTTTTGCTATTGGCCCTTATTCATTTGTTAGCCAAAAGAATTTTGTGATGAGGAAATCAATATGAATGTTTTGTGAATTGTGGGTCCAAGTTGCTGTGAAGAAATTATTTTTAGTTCACAACACGAACCTTCAAATACATCCAATTACAAGTTATGAAAGGAACATCCTAAGACACTCCTGGATCCCAGGAGATATTGATAGGGCATGGAGAGGTTATAATTCCCAGCACAGCATCAATAAATGGAGGGGTTCTCAGATCTATGCTGTACAAAATCCCTTAAGGGATTCAGATAGTGAAACTATTGCTTGACTAGGCTTTTGGTTTACTCCAGTGTTGCAGATTGCTCTAGGACTGTCATTAAAGTCTCTCTGACATCATTTGGTTGAAGTCATACGTAGAGACTGAGTCCAATCACCTGCCAAACCCCTTCCAGCGCATTTTGCAAAGTGCAGGTTAGTGTAATATAAATGCATTGTGTGTGCTCTAGGTGCAGTGAAGCACAAACTATATGACCAGAGAACAGTAGTCCTTGCAGCCCTTGCCCTGCACCCCTTTGAGTATAACGTAGGAAAGCGCGAGATCATGTACTTTGGCAGAAAGGATTACAAGGCAAACTACTATTTAAATGAATAGAAAGACTCCAAAACGTTGCAGCAAACAGTGATCTGGGCGTTTTATATGTGTACAACTGAAAACGTTACCATACAGATTCAGCAATTAAGCAGCAAATGGAATTTTGATCTTTATTGCTAGTAAGTTGGGGTTTAAAAACAGGGAAATCTTTTTCACAGCCATACAGAGTCTTGGTCCCTGTGCTAAAGAAAGAATACATTAGCATTGGAAGCAGTTCAAAAGAGATTCACAAGGCAGATTCCTGGGATGAAATAGTTGACCTTTCAACAGTGACTAAACAGTTTAGGCCTTTTCCCATTACAGCTGAGAAGATTGAGGAGTGGTCTATTGAAAGAGACAAGATTCTGATAGGGCTTGACAGATGGATACTGGAAGATGTTTTGACTGTGGAGGAGTTCCAAACGGAGATATTTCCCAGTTGGGAAATCTCAAGCTAGGGACCATCATAACAGTATAATGGGACATTCATTGAAAATTGAGGTATAATGGAATTTCTTCTCCTCGAGTATAAAGAATGTCTGGAATTCTCTATCCCAGAAAGTTATGGGGGTTAGATCACTGAAAGCATTTTGAAAGGATTTGGATCCATTTTTAAAATAGTGGGGAGTTAAGGCTGTTGCCATACTAACCTGAGAGTCAAGAGTGTGGTGCTGGAAAAGCACAGCAGGTCAGGCTGCAGCAGGAAAATCGACATTTTGGGCAAAGGCCCTTCATCAGGAATTGATGATAAGCCCTGCAGAAGGGCTTTTGCCTGAAATGCCGATTTTCCTGCTCCTCAGATGTTGCCTGACCTGATGTGCTTTTCCAGCACCACACTCTCAACTCTAATCTCCAGCATCTGCAGTCCTTGCTTTCACCCAGACTAATTGGTGAGACAGCTTCCAATTGTGGCACAAGCCCCCATATGTGGTCAGGAGTATTTTGCAGGATCAGCTGGCTTGAGTTTGCCATCGTTGTTTCTGATACATTAGATGACACTAAATGGTCTGTCTAGTTTCAATCTTTTCGATTAGGCTATTCAATAGCTGATCTAATTGAATGTGCACTTCCAAGGGCAGTTAACAATCAACCACCAAACTATTGGTCTAGAGTCATACGTAGGCCAAACCAGGTAAGGACAGCAGTTTTAGACAGACATTAGTGAACCAGATTGGATTTTACAAATGTTATATATTGACAAATGTTTCACAGTCTTAGACTCAAGTTTTTTTTTATTGAGTTCAAATGTCACCATCTGTCATGTTTGTTTGGAGCCAAGCTCCCAGAAAATTGTCCTGGTCTAGGATTACTAGTCAAGCAATAAGATGAATATCCCTAAATCTCTTGCCAAACTTCTAGGCACTGAAATCTGTAGCAATTTTTTTAACTATGAAGTAACCTGCTCAGCAATCAAGAGTCTTTATAGAGCATCAAGAACAAAGTAGGTAGAACTGAACTGGAGTCTATGATCAAATAGATCATTCCAGGAAGGTAATTAGTAAAGAAAATGGATTTTTAACACAATGGCCATTTTCATAAGTTTGTCTTGTGCTTCTTTAAACTACTAGGTTAATGGAGTTTAATAACCAATTGCCACATTGAGCATTGAATGCATAATATCAAATACATCAGGGTATAGCCTTACCTGGACCACAGATCAAAATTTCTCTTTTTTTTAAAATATACTGCATATTACAAGCAGGGTTAATTAAAATTTAAAAGATGCATAACTTTTACCTAGGAACCATTATATTCCTATATGGATTCCACACTCCACTGCTGAGACCACTATTAGGAGCCCTTTCTTCAACTGGAGGATTTTGGAAAGCTACCCTGGGGTGCTCTGGAGGTAGTCTCTCATCCACAGAAGATCTTTCGTCACTTGAATGTTTTGCAACAGGGGTTTCACCTTCTCTGTCAGAGGCATCATACCTGTGAGGATCGTGTTGAAGTGTCACTGCACCAAATTCCCTTATTCGATTTGGCTGTAAATTTGAATCAAAACTTATCAATCTGGTCACCAAATTTCATTGTCTTCGTTAAGAGCAACAGCCAAAAGTCACTTACAGAATGTCTTTATTAAGGGAAATATCGCACCTTGGTTTAACAATGGAAATAAAGTAAAACAAATGCCACATACCAAACAAAGTAAGAATTTTGATAAGTTACTACAAATTCAGTTAATGAAATCAATCTTGCAACAGTGTCTGAAAATGGATATTCTAGAAGGGTGTCCAAAGAGAAGGATCAAAGTAACTGAATGCTCTATCATTAATGATGGTATGAAAGGAATGAGACCTAAGTCAGAACAGTAGTGCATTTGGGAGTAGGTGTACGGGTGAAGAAAATTAAAAACATAGGGTGAGAAATGCTGTTGAGGAACAGGAAGGGACTTTAGAGTGGGGTTGAGGAACATAGGATGTCATGACCAGTTGAGGAGAGAAGAATCAACTCTTCTTAAAAAAAACCTTTGAGGTTAACCACAACAATTAGACATTAAAAAAGGCAGAACAAAAGAGTCTCTAAATGATGCAAAACCGAACAATAGAGTTCCAAAACAATGGAGGTCCAGATACATGGATCATTAAAATGTAACAAACAGGTACAGAAAATAAGAGGCTAATGAACACTGTATTTTATGTTTAGAGGACTAAAATAGAAAAAGGTATATGTTACTCAAAGGTTATACATGTCCTTAGTTAGACCTCACCTGAAAAAGAATTTTAAGGCTGCTACATTGGCCTTGGAGGAGTGCAGCATCAATTTACCAAATGATACCTGGATTCAAAATGTTAAATTAAGAGATATAGAGAGGTGATTTCAAAATCAGGTGAAACAAATAGGATCTTTCAGGACTTGACAGGGTAAATGCTAAGCAGCAGTTTCCCCTTGTGAAACAGACCAGCACGAGAGGGTCATAGTCTCAGAATAAAGGGAAGCCAATTTAAGGCTGAGACGTTGAGGAATTTCTTCTGAGCGTCGAGTGTCTTTGGAACTCTGTCCCAACAGTTCTCTGCAGCAAGGAGTCCTTTTGTATATTTAAGGCTGAGATAGATAGGTTCTTGACCATTTTGGCAACTCAAGAAGAAACAGCAGGCAAGTGGACAAGATCCTATTGAGTGGCAGAGTAGTAGACTCCAGAAGCAAAACTGCCTGTTCCTATTTCTTATGGTCTTATTACATACATTAAGATTATATTTCCTTGAACTTTGAAAGTTGAGGGGTGACGTTATTAACTTTTCAAGGCACAGTGGCTCAGTGGTTAGCACTGCTGCCTCACAGCACCAGGAAACCGCATTCGATCCCAGTCTTGGGCAACTGACTGGATGGAGTTTGCACATTGTCCCCGTGTCAGATCAGCAATGAATGACACAACAGGCTCATGAGTTAAAGTTAATAATATTTGATGATGAGATAAATGATGAAAATAATTAACGAGAATATTGGGAACAGTAGAAAAGAAAGAGCTTTGAAAGATAACTATGCAAATCAGTGAAGGACAGATGTAAAAGAAACTTAAAAGGAATACTGCCCTTTACCTTAAGGAGGCTGGATTAAAAAGAAGTTGTGCTACAGTTGGGCAGAATAAACTTGGTTAGGCAGCATAAGGAGGTAGGCACTAATGTTTTGGTACTATAGTTCTGAAAAGACGACATGTAACATTGAGAATGGTATTAAGACGACAATAAGGAGAGGTAGCATAAGATTTTCTTGCATTCTCTCTAGTATAAAGATTTGAGGGGTAATTAAATTAATATTGTTAAATTGATTCAATACAGAGGATAAAGAAATTATGGTCCTGTTTTTCTCAGTTACAAGAAGCAATAATCTTAAAATTAGGACTATGCCATTTAAGAATTTAATCAGGAAATACATTTTCATTTAAAAAGTAATATAAATCTGGAATTTAATTGTCCAAAAGGCTTTGGATGCTAAGTCAAGACGAAAATAAAAATTGGTTGTTGAGCTACAGATCAGCCATGAATTTTTTGAATGGCAGAGTAGGCTCAAAGAAAATATTGTCCTACTCTTCTTTCTGTTAGAAATTGTGTTGATATAGAAACTGCACCTTGGAATCTAACCTTAGAGGTATGAAATGGGAGTCTGGAAAATTCCCAGCTGGCCGCTACAAAAAGTGGCTCTGGAGACAGAAGCTTTGTCATAGGACGCTGGTGAGGGCTGAAATCTCTTTTGTTAACACAGGAAAGGAGTTGGATGCAGCTGGGTGTCAAGCTGGACTACTGAAAAAAAAGCTTTCTTCAATGCTGTGAGAATTCCTTCCAGTTTCATTGAAAGCAGTAAGGCACTCTGGCACTCAAACACATTCCCCATGATGAATTCATGCAACTTCACCTACCTACCTACGCCACTATGGCCTCTCATGCCAAGCTAAGGCACTTGCATATCTATTAAGCAAATATACATAACAGCAAGGAACTTAACAGTGACAATGGAACGTGTGGAAAAACCAACTTTAAAACACAAACAGGCATCCACAACTTCCCACTTTCTTTGCAGGCCAATTCAAATATCAATTGTAGGCACTAAGCATTTGAAGCCACTTAATCTTGTTTAAATAAACATTATAAGGGTTGACTGATGAGATCAAAGAGTCAGAAATGTCAATTAACAGAGTTTTCGCTCGGGTCAGCTGTTTCAACACACTAATGGATTTTGGGGCTTTCAGCCAAGAATGTGTGATAAAGATTGGCCGAGAGATTGCAATCCATTGGACCACAGAAACAGCATCAGGGCAAACAATGCTTTGACGACAGCTTGGCCGTCTTATCTCTTTTGTCATTTGTACAACATTTATTTACAAAAGATTAACAAGTTTCAAAGACATGCAGTTTCAGCTACTGATATTTCAAAAGGTCTGATACAAAGTTAGGTGGACAGGCAGGTAGTACTGAGAATGTGTGGAGGCTGCAGAAGGATCTAGACAGTTTTGGAGAGTGGTCCAGCAAATGGCTGATGGAATTCAACGTGAGCAAATGCAAGGTCCTGCACTTTTGGAAAAAATAATAAAAGCATAGACTACTTTCTAAACGGTGAGAAAATTCGTAAAGCCAGAGTACAAAAGAATCTGGGAGTGCTAGTCGAGGATTCTCTAAAGATAAACATGCAGGTTGAGTCCGTGATTAAGAAAGCGAATGCAATGTTGTCACTTATCTCAAGAGGGTTGGAATATAAAAGCACCGTTGTGCTACTGAGACTTTATAAAGCTCTGGTTAGGCCCCATTTGGAGTACTGTGTCCAGTTTTGGTCCCCACACCTCAGGAAGGACATACTGGCACTGGAACGTGTCCAGTGGAGATTCACACGGATGATCACTGGAATGGTTGGTCTAACATACAAGGAATGGCTGAGGATCCTGGGATTGCAATCATTGGAGTTTAGAAGATTAAAGGGAGACTTAATAGAAACTTACAAGATAATACATGGCTTGGAAAGGGTGGATGCTAGGAAATTGTTTCCATTAGGCGAGGAGACTAGGACCGTGGACACAGCCTTAGAATTAGAGGGGGTCAATTCAGAACAGAAATGCGGAGACATTTCTTCAGCCAAAGAGTGGTAGGCCTGTGGAATTCATTGCCACAGAGTGCAGTGGAGGCCGGGACGCTAAATGTCTTCAAGGCAGAGATTGATAGATTCTCGATGTCTCGAGGAATTAAGGGCTACGGGGAGAATGCGGGTAAATAGAGTTGAAATGCCCGTCAGCCATGATTGAATGGCGGAGTGGACTCGATGGGCTGAATGGCCTTACTTCCACTCCTATGTCTTATGGTCTTATGGATGATTGACACTTTTATTGGCTTATAATAAAATGTGTGTTATTTTAAGTAATAGAAAGTAACAGATGAATTCTAAATTTGTTTTAGCATACCCAATTGTCACTACTTGATGCATTGTTTCTATACACAGTGGGTGAATAGACCTGGAATCTCATAGCTTAGCATGGAAACATGAGGGGTCAGGGCAGGAAGAGGATCTTTTGAACACACCTTTGGACATGTTTTATATAGGCAATGGCTCATGACTCCTCAGATGCATGAACCAGGACCCTGAAAAGCTAACCTAACTATAAAAATTGTTGAGGACTAAGACATGCTTATCTCTACAATGCAGCTAGCCAGCTGGGAGTATGGGCTGTGGGCTCATGATCTGAATCAGCGGGCACTCTACAAGGGACGACTGAAAATCAGAAACCCTACAGATTGAGTTCAGGCATCCTGGAAATGGGACCAGTCTGAAGTTTTTAAAAGTACTCCCAAGTGAGCCGAATTCACCAAGAACCCAGGCCTGTTGACTTAAACTTCTAAACTTGACACCCTCTTTATTGCACCCTCCCAATAAATGCAGCAATGTTGCAACTCAATGCATCTTCTGGCTCCACTCCCTCATCCCTTTACCCAGTGTTCATTTATTTTTCCCTTTCAAAATGTATTATTATTAGATCAAAACCCTTCCATTCTTCCACAGTCTTCAACCACTATGTCGTGTGAATCTTCTACACATCATGCTTACATTTAGGAAGTGATCAATGATTAATTGCTTTGCAACCTTAGGGAGCATAAAGTTTCATTTTCTCTTCTGTCTAAAAGATAGTAAGATTCAAGGAACATTTCTTATTGCATTATTTGGAATTTTTGGTTTCCACTGCCAATAACAAACGCATGTTTACAGTTCCCCATGTACAGCGAAACCCTGAGGACTAGCAAAATAAATGATATCCATACTGAAGGTGCAGAAGGATGAAAGCTCGACACAACAATGTATACAAAAAAAAGTTCTTACTTCTTTTTCTGGGTCTACAGCTCCTGAAGCAGCAACTCGGAGCTCAAGCTCTTTTTCCCTGTGGCAGAAAGGAACTATTTAAATCAATAGTATTTTTCTCTTTCAATTTTGTACATTTACCCTTCTCCAGGAAAATCATGGTGTATATGATCAGCAGTACCTGAGCCAGGAACTGAAAAATAGTAGGTTACCTTTACCCAATATAATGAAATTTAAAACAAAGTCCTAAAAAAGTCATATTGGACTTGAAATGTAAACTCTATTTCTCTCTTCAGTCATAAGACCAGATCAGTTTCTTCCAAATTCTGTGTTAGTTTTAGGTTTCCAGCATTTGCAATATTTTATTTTTATTATATTGAAATGTAACTTTCAACTTTCAGGGATATTGAACCTAATTCCAACATTCCACTATCATTGTGACTTTGATCATAAAGCTTCATAAATACCAGAGTTTAGTGGATGAGTAAGGCTCCATTTCACACAGAAGTGAGTGATGTTGTAGAGAATAAAGTGCAAGTTCTCTACCAAACCACTCACCATCCTGATTTGGAACCACATCGCCATTTCTTCAATGTCAACGGTCAAAATCCTGGAACTTACTCCCTATACTGAATGTTTGTAGCAGTTCCAGGAGGCAGCTCACCATTACTGTGGTAAAAATAATGACTGCAGATGCTGGAAACCAGATTCTGGATTCGAGGTGCTGGAAGAGTACAGCAGTTCAGGCATCATCCAAGGAGCAGTAAAATCGACATTTCGAGCAAAAGCCCTTCATCAGGAATACAGGCAGAGAGCCTGAAGGGTGGAGAGATAAATTAGAGGAGTGGGGTGGGGAGAAAGTAGCATAGAGTACAATACGTGAGTGGGGGAGGTAATGAAGGTGATAAGAGGTGGAGTGGATAGGTGGAAAGAAGATAGGCAAGTCATGGGGACAGTACTGAGCTGGAAGCTTGGAACTAGGGTGAGGTGGGGGAAGAGGAAATGAGGAAACTGTTGAAGTCCACATTGATGCCCTGGGGTTGAAGTATTCTGAGGCGGAAGATGAGACATTTTTCCTCCAGGTGTCTCATGGTGAGGGAGCAGCAGTGAAGGAGACCCAGGACCTCCATGTCCTCGGCAGAGTGGGAGGGGGAGTTGAAATATTGGACCACAGGGCGGTGGGATTGATTGGTGTGGGTGTCCCAGAGATTTTCCCTAAAGCGCTCTGCTAGGAGGCGTCCAGTCTCCCCAATGTGGAGGAGACCGCATCGGGAGCAACGGATACAATAAATGATATTGGTGGATTTGCAGGTAAAACTTTGATGGATGTGGAAGACTCCTTTACAGCCTTGGATGGAGCTGAGGGAGGAGGTGTGGGCGCAGGTTTTGCAATTCCTGCAGTGGCAGGGGAAGGTGCCAGGATGGGAGGATGGGTTGTAGGGAGGCATGGAGCTGACCAGGTAGTCATGGAGGGAACGGTCTTTGCGGAAGGCAGAAAGGGGTGGGGAGGGAAATATATCATTGGCGGTGGGGTCTGTTAGGAGGTGGCGGAAATGTATGCGGATGATTTGGTTTATGCGAAGATTGGTAGGCTGACAGGTGAGCACCAGGGGCATTCTGTCCTTGTTACGGTTGGAGGGGTGGGGTCTGAGGGCAGAGGTGCAGGATGTGAACGAGATGTGTTGGAGGGCATCTTTAACCACGTGGGAAGGGAAATTGCAGTCTCTAAAGGAGGAGGCCAACTGGTGTGTTTTGTGGTGGAACTGGTCCTACTGGGAGCAGATACGGTGGAGGCGGAGGAATTGGGAATACAGGTTAGCATTTTTGCAAGAGGTAGGGTGGGAAGAGGTGTAATCCAGGTAGCTGTGAGTCGGTGGGTTTGTAAAAAATGTCAGTGTCAAGTCGGTCGTCATTAATGGAGATGGAGATGGAGAGGTCCAGGAAGGGGAGGGAGGTGTCAGAGATGGTCCAGGTAAATTTAAGGTCAGGGTGTAATGTGTTGGTGAAGTTACTCATCATTATCGTATCAAGAGCAACCTCGGATGGGCAGCAAGTGCCAGCCTACCCAGTGATGGCCATATCTTATGAATTTCATATCCCCAATTTCAAGATAGGAGTTTGGGATATGGATAATTTAGATCAAGCTGGATCGAGTAGTGTCAAGAGTGTGGCACTGGACAAGCACAGCAGGTCAGACAGCATCCAAGGAGCAGGAGAATTAACGTTTCGGGCAAAAGCCCTTCATCAGGAATAGTGTTAAGGAGCAAGAGATATAGTGGCAAGCAAAGCCAGTAATGGTCACCATGTCAGTACAGGACCTAACTGAACTGAACAAGCAATTGTACTAATTAAAATGGTACACAAACTGTCTGGTTTTCAGACAAATCAGGTTTTCAGATAACTAACTTTGAAGTAAATCAGGTGCACCCTAGAACTCTGTGGGAAGCGAGGGAAGTGATTGCTGGGTCCCTTGCTGATATATTTGTATCATCAATAGTCACAGGAGAGATGCCAGAAGACTGGAGGTTGGCTAACGTGGTACCATTATCAAGCCAGGGAACTACAGACCAGTGATCTGACATTGGTGGTGGGCACATTATTGGAGGGAATCCTGAGGGACAGGATTTACACATATTTGGAAAGGTAAGGACTGATTAGGAATAGTCAACATGGCTTTGTGCATGGGAAATCATGTCTCACAAACTCGATTGAGTTTTCTGAAGAAGTAACTAAGAGGATTGATGAGGGCAGAGTGGTGGACATGATCTATATGGACTTCAGTAAGGCATTCGACAAGGTTCACCATGGAACATTGGTTAGCAAGGTTAGATCTCATAGAATACAGGGAGAACTAGCCATTTGGATACAGGACAGGCTCAAAATGTAGAAGATAGAGAGTGGTGGTGGAAGGTTGTTTTTCAGGCTGGAGGCCCGTGACCAGTGGAGTGCCACAGAATCGGTGCTGGGTCCACTACTTTTTGTCATTTATGTAAATGATTTGGATGCGAGCATAAAAGGCATAGTTAGTAAGTTTGCAGATGACACCAAAATTGGAGGTGTAGCGGACAGCGAAGGTTACCCTCCGATTACAACAGGATCTTGACCAGATGGGCCAATGGGCTGAGAAATGGCAGATGGAGTTTAATTTAGATAAACGTGAGGTGCTGCATTTTGGGAAAACAAATCTTAGTGTGACTTATACACTTAATGGTCAGGTCCTAGGAAGTGTTGCTGAACAAACAGACCTTGGGCTCATAGCTCCTTGAAAGTAGAGTCGCAGGTGGATAGGACAGTGAAGGTGGCATTTGGTGTGCTACCCTTTATTAGTTAGAGTTTTAAGTATAGGAGTTGGGAGGTCATGTTGCGGCTGTACAGGCCACTGTCGGAATACTACATGCAATTCTGGTCTTCCAAGCGGAAGGGTGTTGTGAAACTTGAAAAGGGGCTCAGAAAAGATTTACAAGGATGATGCCAGGGTTGCAGGATTTCAGTTACAGGGAGAGGTTGAATAGGCTGGGGCTATTTTTGCTGGAGCATCGGAGTCTGATGGGTGACCTAATAGAGGTTTATAAAATAATGCAGTGCATGTATAAGGTAAATAGACAAGGTCTATTTACTCAAGAGAGTCCAGAACTAGAGGGCATAGGTTTGGGGTGAGAGGGATAAGATATAAAAGAGACATAAGCTGCAACTTTCTCATGCAGAGGGTGGTGCGTGTATGGAATGAGCTGCCAGAGGAAGTGGTGGAAGCTGGTACAACTGCAACATTTAAAAGGCATCTGGATGGGTATATGAATAGGAAGGGTTTGGAGGGATATGGGCTGGGAGTGCAAGTGGGACTAGATTAGGTTGGGATATATGGTCAGCATGGACAAGTTGGGCCAAAGGGTTTGCTTCCGTGCTCTACATCTCTATGACTCTAATTTTAATTCAAACAACAACCACCTTTAGATGCTAATACTGTAATAATGCAACCAGCAGGAGTATGAAATCAATGGGATATAGCTAAATGTAGGAGTATAAATCTTAACCTTTTGCTTTCTTAAAATTTAAATCGGTGGGTAAAAGAAGGGTAGACATTTAAGGATTGTATATTTTTTCTTTCAGGCCTAAGGGAAGATTAAATAATTTCTCTTAGTTCTGTAGCTACTTAATCAAACAAAGCTAGTTCAGTAAATTGGTTAAGTACTGGTCCTTGCAGACCTTAAATTATTAAAGATAGGCTAACTGCGCTTCAGGCACAGAGTACAACCAGCAAGAATGTACAATCACTGGGAGTTGAATTGATGTGGGAGGTTAGACAAGTGAGGGAGGGAGGGATGCATAACTGTGTCTTGTTTCAGCCATTTTTACAAGGGACTGCTTTGTGGTCGAGGTGCTGCCGTTTAGATCTAACACCAGGCCTAGATGAATACAAGACTTTGCTGAAAAACACAAGCAACATAAAGATAATGGCAAGATCTTTCTTTTCCCCCTGCCTCCAAGCCCACGAGTTGTTAAAGAGACAGAGATGGCAGTCAGTGCAGCGGTATGCTCCTCCTGTTGATTCTCGGGAGAACAGTCTACTGTCCCTGATTACTTTGTCTGCGGGAAATGTGCTGACTGCAGCTGCCTTCGGATGACATGAATTAGTTGCAGCAGCAGTTGGAAGCACTGAAGAGCGTACAAGAGGTAGAGTGTGTGTAGATAATAGCTTCAAGGAGGTGGTCACACCACAGGTACAATCAGGTAAATGGGTGAACGTCACGAGAGGTAGTGTCCTGTGCCTAACCCCTCTTAAACAAGTATACCAGTTTGGATATTGTTGGGGGGATAGCCTTTCAAGGGAAAATACCAGCAGCAACTAGGTCTTTGTCACCATGACTGGTTCTGCTGCAAAGCAGGGTATGGCAGAGCCCAAGCAAATAATTGTGATGGGGACTCTCGACTTAAGAGCACAGACAGACGTTTCCGCAGCCACAAACATGACTTCAGTACAGTGTGTGTTGCCTCCTTGATGCCAGGGTCAAGGACGTCTCAGACCAGTTGCAGAGTGAGCAACCAGAGGTTGCTATACACTGGCACCAATTGCAAAGTTAAGGGATGAGATCCTGCAGAGTGAATATAGGGAGTTAGGCAAGAGGTTAAAAAGCAGGACCTCAAAAGATAGTAATCTCCAGATTACTCCCAGTGACACATGCTCGTGACAATAGAAGGATAGGATAGATGCATTTTTGCCTAAAGGACTGGAGCTTGGCGGGGGGATTCAGATTTTTGGCTCATTGGGATCTCTTCTGGGGCAGATATGATCTGTACAAGAGGGATAGTTGGACCTGAACTGAAGTGGGACCAATGTCCTGTCAGGATATTTGCTAGAGCTACTTTGGAGGGCTTAAACTAGTCTGGCAGAGATGTGGGACCCTAAACAGTTGTGAAGCAAGAGAGAAGTTAAAGAGAGCAAGTTAAATGGACAAGACAGAGAACAAGAGAAGACTGATGAAATAAAATGCATTTATTTCAATGCAAGCAGCCTGACAGATAAGGTAGATGAACTCAAGGCATGGATGGTACATGGGACTGGGATATACAGAAATATAGCTGAGGTAGGGACAGGGCAGACAGCTAAATGTTCTGGGGTATGAATCTTATAGGAAGGATAGAAGGGAAGGCAAGGCAAGAGAGGAGTGGGAATTCCATTTTTGATTAGTGAAAACATCATGGCAGTACATAGAGAGAATATACCTGGGGGATCATCCAGTGAGGCTACATGGAACTGTGAAATAAGAAGGGAGTGATCAATTTAATAGAGTTGTACTATAGGCCTGGCAATAGTCAGCAGGAAATTGAGGAGCAAATATGTAAGGAGATTGCAGATAACTTTATTATAATAGTAGGAGATTTTAAACTTTCCAAACAAACTAAGACTACCATGGGGAAGAATTTGTTAAGTGCATTCAAGAAAACTCTCTGAAATCAATATGTTGGTGGCCTTATTAGAGAAGGGGCAAAACTCAACCTCCTCTTGCGAAATAAGGCAGGGCAAATGACTGAGGAGTTAGTGGGAGAGCACTTTGAAATCAGCAATCATAATTCTGTTAGTTTTAAAATAGTTATAGAAACTGTTTAAATTAGGACAAGGCCAATTTTGATAAAGTTCAAAAGTTGATGGGGGGGTCAGTTCGCAGATAAAAGGACATCTGGCAAGTGGGAGGTTTTCGTAAGTGAGAAAATGAGAGTTCAGGAACAGCAAACTCCTGTTAGCATGAAGGACAAAGCTAGCAGGAGTAGGGAACACTGGATGACTAGTGATAATGAGGCTCTGGTCAAGAAGAAAAAAAAGAGGCATTTGTCAGGTTATACAGCTGAGATCAAGTGAATCCCTTGAAGAAAATAGGGCATGTAATGAAAAGGGAAATCAGGAGGGAAACAGGGGACATCAGATAGCTTTACCAGGTAAGATTAAGGAGAATCCAAAGAGATTCTACAAGTATATTAAGGGCAAAAGAGTAACTAGGGAGAGATTAGAACCTCTTAAAGATCAAAGAGGCAGAGGCTATGTGTTGAACCACAGGAAATGGATGATCTTCTTAACAAACACTTTGTATCAGTATTTACCATGGAGAAAGACATGGAAGCTGGAAACTCTGGGAAATAAATAGTGGTATCTTGAAAAGTGTCCACATTATAGAACAGGAGGTGCTGGTATCACAAAGGTAAATCTGATCTGATCAAGTGTTTCCTAGGACATTGTAGAAGCTAGGGAAGAAATTACAGGGCCCTGACCAGAAATATTTATAACAACAACTATGGGTGAGGTGCTGGAAAACTGGAGGGTGGCTAACGCTGTGCAATTATTTAAGAAAGGCTGCAGGAATAGTCAGGGAATGATAGACTGGTGAGTCTGACATCAGTGGTGGTTAAGCTGTCAGAGGGGATTCTGAGAGAAAGAATCTACATGCATTTGGAAAGATAAGGACTGCTTAGAGACAGTCAACATGACTTTGTGCATGGGAAGAGATGATCAAGAAGATGTATAAAGACAGAGTGGTAGATGCTTCCTAAATGGACTTAAGCAAGGCGTTCAACAAGGTTCTGCATGGTAGACTGATTTCACTAGAAACATTTTTAAGGAAGAGGTTGAACAGGCTAGCGTTGTTTTTCCTGGAGCGTCGGAGGCTGAGGGGTAACCTTATAGAGGTTTATAAAATCGCGAGGGGCATGGAAAGGGTAAATAGACTATGTCTTTTAGCTGAAGTGGGGAAGTCCAGAACTAGAGGGCATAGGTTTAGGGTAAGAAAGGAAAGATACAAAAGAGACCTAAGGGGCAACGTTTTCACGCAGGGGATGGTGCGTATGTGGAATGGGCTGCCAGAGCAAATGGTGGAGGCGAGTACAATTGCAACCTTTAAAAGGCATCTGGATGGGTATATGAATAGGAAGGGTTGGAGGATATTTGCCTGGTCCCGGCAGGTGGGACTAGATTGGGTTGGGATATCTGGTCAGCATGGACGAGTTGGACTGAAGGGTCTGTTTCCCTGCTGTACATCTCTATGACTGGTTAGTAAGTTTAAATCACATGAGACCCAGGGAGAGTTAGCCAACTGGATATAAAATTGGCTTGATGGTAGGAGACAAAGGCTGGTGTCAGAGGGTTATTGTTCTGACTGGAGGCCTGTGACCTGCGGTGTACCGCAAGCTTCAGCGCTGGGTCCAGTTTTCGTTACCATTTATATAATACAGAATACAGAAGGCATGGTTAACAAGTTTACGGATAACACCAAAATTGGACAGCAGAGAAGGTTATTTAAGATTACAAAGGGATCTTGATCAACCTGGCCAGTGAGCTGAGGAATGGTAGATGGAATTTAATGCAGATAAATGTGAAGTATCACAATTTTATAAGACAAACCAGGGCAGGACTTAAATAGTTAATGGTAATAGGCCCTACCAAAATTTGTTGAATAGAGAGATCGAGTAGTACAGGTAAACAGGACGGTGAAGGTGGTGTTAGGCCTTCATCGGTCAGAGCACAGAGTACAGGAGTTGGGATGTCATGATACAGCTGTACAGGACATTGGTCAGGCCACATTTGGAGTACTGCCAACAATTCTGGTTGCCTTGCTATTAAATTGGAGACGGTTCAGTAGAGATTTACAGGGATGGTACTGGGATTGAAGGGTTTGTGTTATAAGGAGAGGCTGGGACATTTTTCCCTGGAGCATAGCAGGCTGAGGGGGTAACCTTATAGAGATTTATCAAATAGTGAGGGGCATAGCCAAGGTAATAGCTAAAATCTTTTCCCTATGGTGGGGGTGGAGAGGGGGGGGGAATGTATCCAAAACTAGAGGGCATAGGTTTAAGGAGAAAGATTTAAAACAGACCCAAGAGGCAACTTTTTCCACAGAGGGTGGCGTGCAAATGAAAAGAGCTGCCACAGCAGCCACAACACTTCAAAGATATTTGGACCAATATATGGATAGAAAAGGTTCAGAGGAATATGGGCCAAATGCGGCTAATGCAACTAGTTCAGTTTAGGAAGCTTGGTCAACATAGAAACATTGGACTGAAGGGTCTGTTTCCATGCTATATGACTTATGACTCTATAATCCTTGATTGCAAGTTTAAAAAACTTTTAAAAAATAATTTCATTCAACATTAAGTTACCGTATCTTGCTTTTCTGTTTTTCTGATATTTGTTCCAATAGTTCCTGTCTGTATTTTTCCCTCCTTCTTCTTTGGGCACTCTCTCGTTCATAGTTACCTAAAGATTGTGATTTAATATTTAAGTATCACCAATCTGTCCCCCAAATTTTAATGGAAAGCAAATATTATCCAAACAACTAATTTATAACAAGAAACAATCCTCTAATTTGAATTGTTGAACAACTAATAATTAAGAGTTGACCATTTTACAGTAAAACTGGTTTTGTATATGGCATATGTAGGGACGCTTTGGGATTCAAAGGAAGATATAACACCCCATGTTTGAGATCCATACAAGACCAACAGCATTTGGGAAGTAAAATGTTTTAAATATTTTGCTCTTATGAATCCAATTCATCACTATTATAATGGCAGTAACAATTATCACCAAAAGTAACAGCATAGGTTCAATTTGAAACTTATTCAGGATTCATTTTTTTCACTATCTCTATTCTGTGTAATTCCAAGAACAAATCGCTACACTGCCCTGATGACAGAATATAAGTTATAATTTTTATAATGCATATGGAAATTCTACATCACTACAATTATCTGTCAGGACAGAATAGATTTATCTTGGATTTGATCATTGTTGATTATGCTACTGGACCAAAGTTTGACCACCAATCCATCAAATTTATGTGGACAGAGACAGTGTCTCAAGGTCCAAATGTTAAACAAAGTCATGTGTGGACTTCTACCAGGGCTCATTTGCTAACTACTATAGCATCTCCATTGATGATGGAGACAGGACTGTGTCTCATATCAGCTCAAGGTACTCATTCTACAGTTTTGGAAGGCAGGCAAACATTAACATCAAGAATACAATTGTAACAATCTTCAAAAAGCAAGATAAATCATACACTGGAGACAAATGAGATGATTCCCACATGTCCCTAGTAGGAAAAGTTCTGACAGCATTCTCCATTTCCTAATTGCTCCCACAGAGGAAGCTGTCCTTAGGCCTTTCAGATGCTCAGTCTTTGTTCCCAGATAAATCCAAGAAAACATCAAAAATAACATCACAAACTCTTCATTAAATTAGTCAAACTGACAAAAGTATTTAATTCAGTAAATCACAAAGCTCTGTGAATTGTGGTCCAAAATGGGATATCCAAGAAACTTTATCACAATCCTGCACTACTTTATAATATCTTGCCTGTAACTGTCAAGTGGGAGACTTGAAACAGCTTCCTTCAAGGTGGTTCAATAGTCACCATACTGCTTAAAATCAGCCAGTGGTTATTCAACTCTTCAAATGTCAATTACCTTCTGATGCAAATTTCAAATACTCCCTTGATGGAAAACTAACTTTAATCACCTCCATGCCAAAATGAAACGAACCACTATAAAGAAACATGATTTAGAATTTGTAGATGACTGCAAAATGTTTGTCATCGCTGCACCACAGAGGATCTCATTAAACATCATTCAAATGGCAACAACTTGTCCCAAAGCTTCATTATGAAGCTTCATCTTCATACTCAGACTTAGTGCCACGGAGAAGTAAAGGAAAGGAAACTAATCCGACAGACCAGATCTCACCATGGAATTACCTATCTCATTTGCCCAAAAGTCTAGGATTCAAGAATTAACCTGTTCAGTCATTTGAAGAACCATGGCAAAACTCTCAAACCGAAGTAAAATTCTAATCCTCTAACATCAAAGTAGTCATTCTAATATAATTATCCACTTCTACCACCTATAGTATTGCTCAAGTTCATACAAAATAGGTTAAATAATTTGGCATATTTCACTTGGGATTCACAACTAAACATCGTGGGCGGCACGGTGGCACAGTGGTTAGCACTGCTGCCTCACAGCGCCTGAGACCCGGGTTCAATTCCCAACTCAGGCGACTGACTGTGTGGAGTTTGCACGTTCTCCCCGTGTCAGCGTGGGTTTCCTCCGGGTGCTCCGGTTTCCTCCCACAGTCCAAAGATGTGCGGGTCAGGTGAATTGGACATGCTAAACTGCCCGTAGTGTTAGGTAAGGGGTAAATGTAGGGGTATGGGTGGGTTTCGCTTTGGCGGGTCGGTGTGGACTTGTTGGGCCGAAGGGCCTGTTTCCACACTGTAAATCTAATCTAATCTAATCTAAGCTCAGAATAAGTTAAACTGCATTCCATTGTGGGCCAAAGGGCCTCTTCTGGTGCTGTATGACTCTGTTGTATCTAGAATCTAGAATCCCTACAGTTTGGAAACAGGCCCTTCAGCCCAAAAAGTCCACATCAACCCTCCAAAGAGACCCATGCTCCAAACCTATTACTCTACATTTACCCCTGACTAATGCACCTAATCTGCACACCCCGAAACACAATGGGCAATTTAGCATGGCTAATTCACCCAACTTGCACACCTTTGGATTGTGGAAGGAAACCGAAGCACCCAGAGGAAACCCATGCAGACACGGAAAGAATGTGCAAACTCCATATGTCGCCCGAGGCTGGAATCACTCCTGGGTCCCTGGCACTCTGAGACAGCAGTGCTAATCAATGAGCTATCATGCCATAACTTAGAGTCATAGAGACGTACAGCATGGAAACAGACCCTTCTGTCCAACCCGCCCATGCCGACCCGATAGCCCAACCCAATCTAGTCCCATCTGCCAGCAACTGGCCCATATCCCTTCAAATCCTTCCTATTCATATACTCATCCAGATGCCTTTTAAATGTTGCAATTGTACTAGCCTCCACCACTTCCTCGGACAGCTCATTCCATACACGTACCACCCTCCCATGAAAAAGCTGCCCCTTAGGTCTCTTTTATACCTTTCCCTTCTCACCCTAAACCTATGTCCTCTAGTTCTGGACTCCCCCACCACAGGGTTGAGACTTTGCCTATTTATCCTATCGATGCTCATGATTTTATAAACCTCTACAAGGTCACCCCTCAGCCTCCAATGCACCCGGGAAAACAGCCCTAGCCTGTTCAAACTCTCCCTATAGCTCAAATCCTCCAACCCTGGCAACATCCTTGTAAATCTTTTCTGAACCCTTTCAAGTTTCACAACATCTTTCCAATAGGAAGGAGACCAGAACTGCATGCAATATTCCAACAGTGGCCTAACCAAAGTCCTGTACAGCCGCAACATGACCTCCCAACTCCTATACTCAATACCAATAAAGGAAAGTATAACACACACCTTCGTCACTATCCTATCCAACTGAGACTCTACTTTCAAGGAGCTATGAACTTGCACTCCATGGTCTGTTTGTTCAGCAACACTCCCTGGGACTTTACCATTAAGTGTATAAATCCTGCTAAGATTTGCTTTCCCAAAATGCAGCACCTCACATTTATCTAAATTAAATTCCATCTGCCACTTCCCAGCCCATTGGCCCATCTGGTCCAGATCCTGTTGTAATCTGAGGTAACCCTCTTCGCTGTCCACTACACCTCCAATTTTGGAGTCATCTGCAAATTTACAAATTATATTCACATCCAAATCATTTATACAAACGATGAAAAGTAGTGGACCCAGCACCGATCCTTGTGGCACCCCACTGGTCACAGGCCTCCAGTCTGAAAAACAACCCTCCAACTGTATTTGAGTTATTTCAGTATGCCTTTTCACCACTTTTGTGAAGTGCTAAATATATGCTTTATACTGCACTACATAATAAAGTCCTCATTACCAAAAACCTTGTCTGCGTTCAACATTTCCAATGTGATTTTGTTCGACTACAAATAAAGCCTCTCAAATTGCTCCATCAACTTTGACAAAAAGCTTTAACTGCTGCATAACTAATGTGCAGTTAGTTATCAACAAACAAATAGGCAAAGCAAGACCACAGACAGAATTATACTTGCACTCTTAATCCAAATAACTATTGTCCTTAAATGCTGTTCAGTATTTTTGGGCAGTTTTCATCACACACTAAATTTATGACAGAGTTACGATAGCCTCAGATATTTAAATAAGGTAATGCATAAAACATTAATAGTGGTATGAAGTTACTTCAATTTTTATTTTGAGGACTGAAATATTACAAACCATTTGGATATTTAAACCAAGTATTTTATACAGGAGGGCTCATAAAACTCTGGCATCTTGAACATTTAATACATTGTTCTTTTCTCCTTCAAGAACCAATAATTACTGGCCAGGGTTTTCTTTTCTTACGTAAAGGGCAGGGCAGGGAGGTGAGGATGAAAGTTGGTGGAGACTGTTGCAGGAAGAGCTAACCATACTCAAAGAATGATATCCTGAGAAGAACCAATATCTTTAGGAAAGTCAAAAAGAGATGAAAATAGGAGGGAAACAATTAAAAAAAAAAGAAACTTCAACTTTGATTTAGGTATTTTTTTATGCAGGAGAAGTTAAAGTATTGACCAAGAACTGGAATGTTCATGCAAAGCAAATATTCAGATCATGGTTCACGGTATTACAAGTCAAATACTTGCTTTGAACATTTTTAACTTACCCACCAACAATCCTGTTGCAAACATAACTTCATCTTTCACTGAAGCAGATTTTGAGCGTAGTTTCTGTGAGTTATGCACTTCGTTTATCAAATATCTATAGATGGAACAGAAAAACAAAAATACAGCAACAATAAATACACCATAACTGTGCAGCACCTGATCAAAAATAATAATGACTTTGTATAAACACCCATAAATATATCAGCATTGACTTACATTTCTGGAGTTCAATATGCTAGAATAATTCAAATTTTGACTTCAACATCTAAAAACCTGAATGTCCATGCATACAATAATTTCACACAAAGTTCAAAAATCCATATTACAATTCATTGAAGATAATTTTTTTTGTAATCAAATTATTCCTTTCATTTGTAAAAAGCTTGATACATGAGGAAAAGTTGGTGATCTGATTTTCAAAGGCAGCGTGGGCCATACCACGATTTTTGGACAATGAGATTGTACAAGATTGCCACATCTGTAGAAAGTGTGTCTGTCCTGAGATTTTCCAGCACAGAGTTCTTGAGTTGAACAGCAAATTAAAGACATTGACAAGTTTTCCAGATTTTGAGGATTCTTGGAAAACTGTTACCAGTGCATCCACTATCTCCGTAACTATTTCCTTTAATATCCTAGAATGTGTCCTATCAGGTCTAGAGGATTTATTGGCCTTTGACACATAAGAAAACTTATGTGTCAAAGGCCAATAAATCCTCTAGACCTGATAGAACACATTCTAGGATATTAAAGGAAATAGTTACGGAGATACTGGATGCACTGGCAACAGTTTTCCAAGAATCCTCAAAATCTGGAAAATTCCTACAGTATTGAAAAATTGCCAATGTAACAGCTTTATTTAAAAAGCGAAGGAGACAAAGAAAAGCAACTATAGGCCAGTTAACTTCACCTCAGTTATTTTGGTAAATGTTATTCTACTATAAAAGAATGTAATAGAGCATTTAAAATGCATAATATGATCAAACAGAATCAGCATGGTTCTCTGAAGCATTTCTTTTCAGTATTTTGCTGCAGAAATAGCATGCCCTCTGTTATGTAGAGGCTTTTCTTGCAGACAATCATTTCTACAACAGGTTATAAAATTCCAGAATGCACATGAGGTATTTATTGTTGATTTTCAATTCTGAGAAGCTTCTTCAAGGTTGCTATTGAGCCTAGTCATGTTTAATTTAAAGAGACATTAAATTGGTTTTCAATTCCCTCATGTCAATTAAGAAATTGATGTTCACGCATATCACTTGGAAAATAAGAAATAAAGTGGGGAGAACAGCAAACTTATACATACACAAATCACTAAATGTTGCAACATAGATCCATAAAGGCCATTACAAAAACAAGCCCTAAGGTTTATTTCTAAAATTGAAAAGTATAAGTTATAGCACACTTGTATCAAACCATGTTTAAGTCACTCTGCTGAGTATCATATGCTGCTTTGGATACCACACTACAAAAAAGGATATAGAGTTAAGACTGTAATACTATGAGATGTAGAAGCCTTTTCTCCATAACCCTAGATTCCCTTACTAAATAAAAATCTGCCTATTTTAGCCTTGAATATACTTGGTGAAACAGCCTCTGCAGCCCTCTACAGTATATATTTCCAGATTCGCTAACTTCTGAAGAAATTTCTCCTCACCTCTGTCTTAAATAGGCAATCCCTTTATTCAGAATGTCATCTGGTTCCAGACTCTGCCACAAAAGGTAAATAACTTCTCAGCCTCTTTTGGTGGAAAGACTACAAAACAGATTACATGAAAACTACAAAGTTGTTTCAATCAGGAGAAAATGAAAAAAACCAAGTCTTATTTCTCCCCAACAGAGAAAGCAGAGAAGTCCCTCAGTAAAAGCCTTTTATGAAAAAGGTTTCAAGAGTGTTCATGTACAGAAGTAAAACTGAACTTAGATCCCTGTTTTATGAGGTCCATTATTGTCCAAAAACACATGTATACAGACCTTTCCTACAAAAACACTTTGGATTCAATGATGCTAAAGGGGTGAAGCCTGCGCGTTTTCACATGCGCATACACGCACTTAAAATTCTGTACAAGGGATAGAGTATGACATCATATATCCTCGAGGACTTGGATATAGTACCACAAGAGTTTTAATGAGAGGGGGAGAGGGGGAGAGGGGGAGAGGGGGAGAGGGGGAGAGAAATATATATATATTACAACAGTCCAGCATTTCTTCTTTAATAGTTTATTAGGACTCTTGATGTGCCATCTTAGGTAACATTTCATGATGCAAGAACGTCCCATCTTCTCTCAGATGACAGGATTCATTTGTCTATATTACCACTCAACCTGTACTCTTGTTGTTGCCCAAAAGCCAAACAGAATGCTATCACCCATTGCTAGAAGTGGTGCAGTGCAGAGCCCAGCTTTTGATGGCCAAAGCCACATCAATATCTAAGGCTAACTGCAGTCCTCCTCTACATTTATAAATCATGCTGCAGCCACTGGGATAGCATTGCTTATGAGCACTTGTCATCATCAGCAGTCCCTCAGATCAAAGATGATGTCTATCAGACTAGATGATTCTTCAGATAACTAAGGAGCCCAATCTTGGATGCTCAGGTTTTTTCCTGCAGCTGGGGCAGGTTGGGTGGGTTATTGAATTTTCAGGCCCTGGTTGACTTCCTTATCCTCCCTCTGCTGTTGACATTCCACTTTGCAGTTGAATCATAGAATCATAGAAATAGACCCTTTGTTCAACTCGTCTATGCCGACTAGATATTCTAACCTAATCTAATGCCATTTGCCAGCACTTAGCCCATACCCCTCTAAATCCTTCCTATTAATATACCCCCCAGATGCCTTTTAAATGTTGTAATTGTAACAGCTTCCACCTCGTCCTCTGACATTTCATTCCATGCATGCTCCACCCTCCACATGAAAAAGTTGTCTCTTCGGTCCCTTTTACATCTTTCCCCTCTCACCCAAAACCTATACCCTCTAATTATGGACTCCTCAGACCCAGGGAAAAGACCTTGTCTATTTACCCTATCCATTCCCCTCATGATTTTATAAACCACGATAAGGTCACTGAGTCTTATAGTGGTTTGTTGGATCAGGAGGTGCCATGATGAACCGTTGTATTTTTCACCCCTCAGTGGTGTTAATGCCTCCTTGCTTCAAGTTGATCTTGAGCATATCCTTATAACTTGTTATTTGGTTGGCATTTATGCACTGGGAGACTTGAAACTGCCAAAGGCAGTGGCTTTTCAGCATCTGGACAAAATGGCCCATCCATGGGAATTGTTCCTTCAGAAGAAGGGCTTCAATGCTGGCAGATGTAGCTTCATGGGTATGTTTGCATTAGTCTGATGGTTCTCTCATTTGACCCTTGAAAGAACAGCAAAGCAACGTGTGCAAGTTAAGAGTACCCTACATCATAGGGAAGCTTGTTAACAAGACAAAGTTACATACTTGTTCCATTTGCATTTCTCTGGGACGAGTTTTAATAATGAATTATTTGGACAGTGTCAGTAGCCTTCTTTATTTCAAACAAATTAAGAAGGGTTAAGAGGCCACTTGACCCTTTGAGCCTGCTCCCCCAAGCAGTAAACTCATTTGATTTTAATCTCAACTCTACATTCCTGCATATCCCTAACAATGTTTCATTGTTTTGGTAATCAAGAATCTAACTCTGCCTTAAAAATATTTGAAGATTCTGCATCCCTTACATTCTGATGAAGAGATTTCCAAAGGCTCAATCCTCAGAAGGAAAAAGAAGATTTCCTCATGTCAGTTTGAAACGGGCAACCCTTATTTTTAAGTCATGACCCCTGGTCTTAAATTTGCCCACAAGAGGAAACACCCTTTCAATACCTACCCAGTCAAGTCAGCTCAGGATCTTGTATGTTTCAATTATGTCACCTCTAACTCTCCTAATCTCCTCAGGATACATATAGACTTTCTAGCTTTTCTTTATCAGGGAATGTGTTCATTCCAGGTATTAGTCTCGTAAACCCTCTCCTAATTGCTTCTAAAGTATCAACATTCTCCTCTATGTATGGGTATTAGCAACACACACAGTATTTCCAGATGCAGTCTCACCAATGCATTGTATAAATAAAGCTTCCTTGCATTCAATTCTCCTCACAAAACAATAAGGTTCTGTTAGCTTTCCTGATTACTTGCTGTACATGTATACTAACCCTCTATGATTAATGCACAGGGACACCCACAACACACTGCATCTCAGAACTCTGCAACCTGTCACCATTTAGACAATATGCTTTTTTGCACACTTTCTGCCATACTTTTTCACACTTTCACAAATTGTACTCCATTTGCCAGATCTTTGCCCACTCACTTAAACTATCTGTAGCCTTTGTGGGCTCTTTATATCCCACTCATAACTCACTTTCCTATCTATCTTTGTGTCATCAGCAATTCAAAACCAATACCAATGCATTATATAAGGTAACGTGGGTAGCATGTTAGGTCATGGCATGTCCTTGACACATTTTCTGTCTGCTAAGAATGTGCAGATGAAGTTGCATGGACATCCGTTCTTGGCAAAGACTTTGTAGATGTGTTCTCCTTCCACTCTTCGCAGATCAGGAGTGCTGCAGTGTATTGAAGCCCTTTTGAACAGGGTCCTTATGCAGCTTCTGTTTTAAAATGAAATGTATCATAGAATCCCTACAGTGTGGCAACTGGCCATTTGGCCCAACAAGTCTACACCTACCCTCTGAAGGGTAACCTACCCAGACCCATTCCCCTTTCCTATTACTCTACATTTCCCCTGACTAATGCACCTAACCTACACACCCCTGAACACGAAGGACAACTTAGCATGGCTAATTCACCTAACCTGCAGATCTTTGGACTGTGGGAGGACACCAGAGCACCTGGAGGAAACCCACACAGACACTGGGAGAATGTACAAACTCCAGACAGCCACCCAAGGCTGGAGCTGTGAGGCAGCAGTGCTAACCACTGAGCCACAAGTGTATCTTGTGTGTTTTTAGGTGGATGCTGTTATAATTCAGGATCTTGTCAGTGTGTGTGGCTTTTCTGTAAACTTTTGTTGTGCCATCGCCGTTCTGTGTTCTTCTACCATCACACATCTAGGAATGAAAGTTGGTTGTTAGATTTCCTAGTCTCTCTTAAATTTGATCCCTGTGAGCATGGTGTTGATAATTCGGTGTGTGCTCTCCATTTTAGTTCTTTTAATTACTAGTAAAGTGTCATCCATATGTCTGATCCAAAGTATATAAGCTTATGTAAATAAAACCACTCAGAACTACAGGATTCATGTCAGCACATAAACTGACAGTCGCACTCAGACAACACTCACCAGAGCAAAAGACCCAAACCCATCATGTGCAGGATAGATGTGGTGTACAAGATTCCATACAGGGACTGCACAAAATCCTATATAAACAAACAGGCAGACAACTAGCAATCCGCATTCATGAACATCAACTAGCCACTAAACGCCAAGACCAGCTGTCCCTAGTAGCTACTCACACAGATATCAGGGACCACAAGTTTGACTGGGACAACAATAATAAGACAAGCCAAACAGAGGACAGACAGAGAATATCTAGAAGCATGGTACTTATCCATCAATAAACATTGGTCTAGACCCAATATACCAACTACTGCAACGAACAACCGGAAGCAGCAACCATAAGCAGCAGGAACGAAACCAAATAAATTCCATCTGACACGGTACAGCAGTGGCTGCACAACACTGAGGATGTCACCTAGAAAGAGGAAGAAATGTCTGCAAACCAACTTCCCAGCTCAACGAACATACCCACAACAACTGCAACTGGTACCTGAGTTACAAATCTTCACACAAAGCTTGAACCAATAGAAAGCAATCAAGAACTAATTTGAAAGTAGTTAATGACTCCTTTAAAATGCAAGCTGCTTGACATTTTGAAAAGAATGGAAAAGCGAAGGGTGCTGATAATATCACCCAAGGGCAGCAGTGAAGAAGAATATTAGACCAAACGAGCAGGAAACAAAATCAGTATGAAACAATAAGGAACACTGATGAGAGCTGTTAATAGTCAACACCCCACCCCCAAATAGTTGTTGTGTCAAGTTGGGTATAAAGCAGAATTTAGAGATGGTATGACAAATATAACAGAGTAAGAACGGGTTACAGCAAGCTGAGCAAAATTGCAGTAACAGCGTTGAAGATGAGTTCATGCAATGTATACCACAAATTTTTAGATCATATCAAGAACTCCAGGGAAACAGGCTGTTTTAATTATATGTTTGCACAATAACAGAATATTAATGAACAGCCTTATAATAAAGGGGACTCTTTTAAAAAAAAATTAGGATTTTAGTGTGTTTCAACATGATTTTTTAAAGTCAGAAACTGGGTTCTTAAATTTGAACAAAGCAAACTTCAAGGGTATAAGGGGTGGTTTGAATAGAGCAGATTGCAAAACTATGTTAAAAGGCATAATTGTCGACAGTAATATAGACATTTAAAGAATTGGTTTAGAATTTTAAATATATTTTCCCTTAAGAAATGAACACCCTATGAAAGTGGTCCAACAAGAGGAATTAAGGATGGTATTCGATTAAAAAAGGAAGGGATTAATGATGCCAGCCAGAATAGGAAACTTGAGCATTGATAAATTTTAGAATTCAACAAAAAGATTACTGCAAAATTAAGAAAGAAAAATAGAGACTAAACCAACAAGAGGCAAAATGTTGTGGTTCTGTTCGCCTTTTGGTTGTGGCTGACTTCCAGCTCGGCGAACAGAACCACAACAACGGATACCCGAGCTACAAATCTTCAATCAGATTTTAAACACTTACGGGCGAGAAACGCTGAAACAAGCCAGGAGATGGGAATCCTGCGCTAACCGCCTCAGCGCAACATATGAACAACTCCGGTTCCTCCACGAATGCAGAAAAAATCAAATCCTTCCAAAATGCCACAACCAAAAGGACTAGCCACTCTACCATACGTCAGGAGTGTCTCAGAACTGACAGCCAGACTACTGCGACCCTTAGGACTCATAACAGCACACAAGCCAACATCCACGCTCAGACAACAACTCACTAGAACAAAGGACCCAATACCCAGCATGAGCCAAACTAACATGGTTTACAAAATACCATGCAAGGACTGCACAAAACACTATATAGGACAAACAGGAAGACAGCTAATAATCCGCATCCATGAACATCAGCTAGCCACAAAACGACACGACCAGCTATCTCTAGTAGCCATACACTCAGACAACCAGCAACATGAATTTGACTGGGAAAACACCACTATCATAGGACAAGCCAGACAGAGAACAGCCAGAGAATTCCTAGAAGCATGGCATTCATCCCCAAACTCCATCAACAGACACATCGACCTGGACCCCACATACAAATCACTGCAGCTGAAACTGACACCCGGAAGCTGCAAGAACAAACCAATATAAATACCGGAAGAAACATCAAAGCAGCGCTTCACACGAGGCTCCAACAGCACTGATGATGTTCCCTAGCCAGGGAACGAAACGTTTACAGCAAAAACTTCCAGCTCGGCGAACAGAACCACAACAACGGATACCCGAGCTACAAATCTTCAATCAGATTTTAAGAGGCAAAATAGATTATAAAAGTTTCTATAAATGTGAGTAGGAACAGATGAACAAAAGTAAATGCAATCCTATTAGAGTTAGAGATGGTAATTAAAATGGAGAATAAAGAAATCACAGATATTAAACAAGACAGAAGTCAGAAGTCAGAAAACATTCTGGAAATCAGGACAAACTTGAACAAAAATAAAAGATTCAAAGGTAGCAAATGTTAACTTCAAAAGGATAAAGAGAGGTGAAAGAAATAGGCAAGTTAGCTTCATATCAGTAGTTTACAAAATGGTGGATTCTATTAATGGAGACTTGGTAACAGGATACTGACAAAATCATAACGATTAGACAGAATCAACATGAACTTGTATAAGAATTTATTTTTGATGAATATACTGGAGTTTGTTTTGAGGATGCAACTAGCTGGGTACATAGAAAGAGATGTATCTTATTGAATGATTCTTGAAAATCTGAGTCAGTTGCTAAATAATAATTTATTGCATGTCATGAAACCACTCTAACCATTCTTAAGCAGGCAGCCCCAGACCATAACTTTGCAATTTGTTTCAGTAAGTGTACAGTGAAAATTACCTAGAGTAAGTTAGCAAGGTTGACTACCAGGCTTTAAAACAGACAAAAATTTATTTACAAAATTACACAATGAAACACAAAAAAAACAGAATACAGAACCCCTATAGAACTCAGTATATCCAAACTAGACTTAATTATGCTGTTGTGAATATATACAACAGTCCCATTAAGCAAACCCCTTAAACACAGAAAGAATGAAATGAAGGCTTACAGTCGAAGTTAGAAGGACAGATGGAGAGAGTTTAGTAGCCTGTTTCCACATAGCTCCACAGCTGAACTCTCCAACTGCTCAACTCAAGAGCTGGCCACACCCCCTTGACTTGAACAGGTTACTTCTAAAGCATGAAAGTTTTGGCCCAAAGACTAATTTGCTTACATACAAACAAAAGGCCTTTCATCTCTGTACCAAAGCTAGCCGTTTCAAAGCCCAGCCTGTTTACAACCCCTCTCCAGGCTTTTAAGCTGACTTTCCTTTTTAAGTGTCAATTTCTGAAGCTCAAACACACCGGCTTTTTCTCTCTTTTGCTTTTTTTTCCATAATATATTTTTATTAAGAAAAAATAGATTTTTAAATATAACAAATATAAAACAATGCAATTCAAAACAGTACAAAAATAGTACAAAACTAAACCCAAAGAATAATAAAAAATTCCCCAACCCATTCTCCTGTACGGATGTATAAACATATATAGAGAAGTATAAAATTTTAAAACAACCTCAACCAGCTATTTAACGAAATAAATAAATAAATACCTAACAACAAAGAAATAAATAGTAATAACTCAGCCCAGCCAAACAAACCCCTCATACATTCACAGTTCCTCCTCCCTGGATATTGGACTCATGAAACACAATCGTTACGACTATATAAAAGCCCTTGTTAGTGTGGCAGATAAATCTGTGTCCAGGTATTCCAAAAAGAGTTGCCATGTCTTGTAAAAATTCTCAGTTTTGTGGTGTACCAGATTTGTGAGAAAATCCAGGGGAATATGTTCAATCTTCGGCAAACCTGATAGGTCTGGGGGTTTTTCTGATATCCAACCTAGTAAGATATTCTTCCTTGCACAGAATGTAAGAATATTGAAAAGTTTTTCCTGATGCGAGTCTGCAGAAAATACAATGAGTAGGCCCAAAAGGAGCGAAATAGGGTCCTTCTCCACCCCTACACCAAAAATCCTCTCCACTGCACCCACCACAGCGCTCCAATATGTTTGAAGCCTGTCACAAGACCAAAGACAATGGGGAAGAGTACCTGTACAGACCTTGCACTTGGGACATGCTGAAGATACCCCTGGTTTAAATTTTGACAAACGGTCTGGGGCTAAGTGGACCCTGTGGAGAATCTTCAACTGCTGAAAATGTGTCGCTGGAAAAGTGCAGCCTGTCAGGCAGTATCCAAGGAGCAGGAGGATCGACGTTTCGGGCATGAGTCCTTCTTCAGGAAGCCTGAAGAAGGGCTCATGCCCGAAACACCGATTCTCCTGCTCCTTGGATGCTGCCTGACCTGCTGCGCTTTTCCAGCAACACATTTTCAGCTCTGATCTCCAGCATCTGCAGTCCTCACTTTCTCCTAGAGAACCTTCAACTGTAAAGCATGTGTTCTATTGCAAATTGATATCTTCCTTGCATTCTCCCAGATATCCTGCCATGCCTCTGAAGAAACTTCAACACCCAGCTCTCTTTCCCATATCTTGCAGAGCCGATCAGACTCATTTGAGGTGGCACCCCCCAGTTGGTGATACAGAGTACTGACAGAGAGTGTACTCTTAGCCCTTAGTACTCCTCTTTCTATGTCAGATTTGTAGGGATTAGTCAAAAGGGTGGTCTTTTTTTGAATAAAATCCCTAACTTGAAAAAACCAAAGAGGTGTCTCTATAAAGGTAACTCGTACTTCCATACTAACTGATTGAAGGACATCATTACATCTCCCTCAAATAAATCATCCATGCAAGATATACCCCTAGCTGCCCAACGTTTAAATCTTGAATCTATCATACCCGGTTGAAAACTCCGCATACCCACTAAAGGTGTAAACAAAGATGTTTTGCCAATATTACCTCTCCTCTGCCAAATTGCCCTCCATGCTTTAACAGTATTGATGAGTATTCGGTTATGGCAATATTCCCTAACTGTCCTCACCTTGTCCAAAAACAGTAAACTGGTAAGGGGGCACCTTGCCTGGGAGACTTCGATATCTAGCCATATTGAAAGAGGGTCCCCACAAACCTAATCACTCACGTAGGTCAAAAGCGAGCTTAACTGGTAATTTTTAATGTCTGGAAGGTCTATTCTCCCCAGTCTGTGAGGCAACTGCAGTTTGGCTAACTTAATGAGGGGTCGTTTACGGTGCCTGATAAAGGAGCTGAACCAACTGTTCAGTCTCCTGAGTGTTTGTTATTGAAAATTAGGGGGAGCATCTGTATAGGGTATAGCAAACGAGGGAGAATATTCATCTTAATAAGCGCTATCCGACCCAACCATGAGACTGGAAGTGCCTCCTATCTTTGAAGATCTTGTTTAATTTTTCCAAATAATTGAGTAAAATTGGCTTTGAACACCCAATCCAGAACTGGAGTAATGAATATGCCCAAATACACAAAAAATCCTCCTGTGACCATCTAAATGGGAATCTATACTCACTCCCAAGAGCCAACTCTTTCATAAGGCCACCCATAGGCATAGCCTCTGATTTAGCAAAATTAATCTTATACCCTGAAAAAGCGCCAAACGTATGAATCCATTGTATCAGGCAAGGCACTGAGACTGCTGGATTTGTCAAGAAAATTAGAACATCAAGACAAAAGATGGAAAATTATAGGCCAATTAGCTTAACCTCGGTTGTTGGTAAAATTCTAGAATCCATCACTAAGGATGATGTTTCTAAATTCTTAGAAGAGTAGAGTCTGATTAGAACAAGTCAACATGGATTTAGTAAGGGGAGGTCATGCCTGACAAACCTGTTGGAATTCTTTGAAGAGGTGACAAGTAGGTTAGACCAGGGAAACCCAGTGGATGTGGCCTATCTAGTCTTTCAAAAGACCTTTGATAAGGTGCCACAAGGGAGGCTGCTGAGCAAGGTGAGGGCCCATGGTTTTCGAGGTGAGCTGCTGGGATGGATTGAGGATTGGCTGTCTGACAGAAGGCAGAGAGTTGGGATAAAAGGTTCTTTATCGGAATGGCAGCCGTTGACGAGCGGTGTCCCGCAGGGTTCAGTGTTGGCAGCTATTCGCATTATATATTAATGATTTGGATGAAGGGACTGGGGGCATTCTAGCGAAGTTTGCAGATGATACGAAGTCAGGTGGACAGGCAGGTAGTACTGAGGAAGTGGGGAGGCTACAGAAGGATCTAGACAGTTTGGGAGAGTGGTCCAGGAATGGCTGATGGAATTAAACGTGAGCAAATGCGAGGTCTTGCACTTTGGCAAAAAGAATAGAAGCATAGACTACTTTCTAAATGGTGAGAAAATTAGTAAAGCCAAAGTACAAAGGGATCTGGGAGTGCTAGTCGAGGATTCTCTAAAGGTAAACATGCAGGTTGAGTCCGTGATTAAGAAAGCGAATGCAATGTTGTCACTTATCTCAAGAGGGGTGGAATATAAAAGCAGAGATGTGCTACTGAGACTTTATAAAGCTCTGGTTAGGCCCCATTTGGAGTACTGTATCCAATTTTGGTCCCCACACCTCAGGAAGGACATACTGGCACTGGAACGTGTCCAGCGGAGATTCACACGGATGATCCCTGGAATGGTAGGTCTAACATATGAGGAACGGCTGAGAATCCTGGGATTGTATTCATTGGAGTTTAGAAGATTAAGGGGAGACTTAATAGAAACGTACAAGATAATACATGGCTTGGAAAGGGTGGATGCTAGGAAATTGTTTCCATTAGGTGAGGAGACTAGGACCCGCAGACACAGCCTTAGAATTAGAGGGGATCAATTCAGAACAGAATTGCGGAGACATTTCTTCAGCCAGAGGGTGGTGGGCCTGTGGAATTCATTGCCACTGAGTGCAGTGGAGGCCGGGACGCTAAATGTCTTCAAGGCAGAGACTGATAATTCCTCGAGACAACAAGAATCTAAGGGCTACGGGGAGAACGCTGGTAAGTGGAGTTGAAATGCCCATCAGCCATGATTGAATGGTGGAGTGGACTCGATGGGCCGAATGGCCTTACTTCCACTCCTATGTCTTATGGTCTTAAGATCTCGCAGTATGCAGATGATGTTATCTAATTTTGACCCCACTTCTGGAGCTGATATACTGAGATCCCACAGATAGCCTCTGCCAACGGTTCAATCACCAACGTAAAAAGTAATGGTGAAAGGGGACAGCCCTGCCAGCTGCCCCTAGAAATATTAAAATTGCTTGATCGTACCCCGTTGTAATGACCGCAACAAGAGGTACACTGTAGAGAACATTTACCCATCTTATGAAAACTTCGCCTAGACCAAACCGGTCTAGAGTATAGAAAAGGTACGGCCACTCATCTCGGTCAAATGCCTTCTCTGCATCTAAAGAAATCACCAATCCCTGTATTGACTGCTGTTGGCATGCTTGAATTACGTTAAGCAGCCTCCTAACGTTATTGGAGGATTTTCAACCCTTTATGAAGCCCGTCTGATCCTCTTTAATAATAGAGGGTAACACAATCTCCAGCCTTAACGCAAGAGCCTTAGAGAGGATCTTAAAGTCCACATTTAAGAGCGAGATGGGCCTGTATGAAGCACAGTCTTCCAGATCCTTCCTTTTTTTTTTGAAAGGATAAGTGACTGTATGAATCATTAAACATATTTAGCATTGGGCCTGACAACATACTTATAAATTCCTTATAGAATTCACTGGGAAGTCCATCAGGACCAGGCGCCTTTCCAATCTGAAGCTGCCTCACAGCTTCCTGCACTTCTTGCTCTGATAATGGGGCATTGAGAAAGGACTGTTGTTCGGGAGTCACACCCAGGAGCTTCAGATCTCTTAAAAAGGATTCCAATTTGGCCTGCCCCTCCTCACAATTCTCAGACTGAAATAATTCATAGTAGAATCTCTGGAACGCCACATTAATCTTTTTAGAATCACATGTTATGTTCCCAGACCCTTCCCTAATCACTGTAATGGTTTGTGGGACACTTCTCTTTCTGGCAAGATATGCTAAGTATTTGCCTGGCTTGTCACCATGCTTGGATAACCTTTGCTTTTCAAAAGTCAGCTCCTTCTTTGCCATCCGTGAGGGCACGGAATCTAGTGCAGACCGCAGTGCTGTAATCCACTGTAGTTTGACCAACGAGGGTCTGTCAAAATAGGCCTTCTCAGCTGCCTTCAACCGTGCTTCAAGGAGACATTGTTGCTCACCCTTCTGCCGCTTCCTACTGGTGGAATATGAAATAACTAACCCTCTGGCATAAGCTCTGGCAGTTTCCCAAAGAACATATGAGCTATCAACCATGCCTATGTTGATGTCTAGGAATGCCCAATATTCCCTAGAGAAATACTCCACAAACTTGCTGTCCATGAGAATAAAGGGGTCCATTCGCTAGTACCTTGAATCCACTGTAACATCCTTAATTTTAACCATGAGGTACACTGGAGCATGATCAGAAATGGCAATATTACCAATCATACAGGATGCCACCAGATCCAGGATTACCACAGGGGTCAGAAAAAAAAAATCCATCCTCTTGTGACATCTGTGCGGATTGGAGAAAAACATGAAATCCCTACCTGTAGGGTGGAGACACCTCCAGACGTCCACCAATCCTAATTCCCCACACAAACCCAATAACTGTGCAGAGGGTATCGAGGGACCTTTAGGCAACCTGTCTACTGTGGGGTCCATGAGGCAGTTAAAATCTCCCCCTATAATGATGTGCTGAGACTCGAAACTTATCAGTTTAGAAAAAGCATCTACCAAGAATTTAAGAGGATGAGCTGGGGGACAATAAACATTTAAAATGCCATATTCTTCCCCATTTATCAAGGCTTTAAGAATTACAAACCTCCCCTGTGTCTTTAACACAACAATTTAAATAGGAGATTTTTCCTTACCAATATAGCCACTCCCCTACTTCTGGTATTAAATTATGAAAAATAAACTCAGTTAAAGCCATTCTGCTGTAATTTCAGATGTTCCTGGTCATCCAAATGTGTCTCCTGGAACAAAGCAATATCCACCTTCTCCTTTCTAAGATTCAAGAGTACCTGCTTCCTCTTAATTGGTGAGTGACTTCCCTTGATATTCCAGGTACACCATTTAATCAAATCATTAGCCATAATCTTCTGCAATTACATTTAAATTCAAGAGAGGAGGAACCCGAACTGCAAATTGCTGAGCCTTAGTGTCGCATGGTCCACCAAATATAAAAACTACATAAACTAAAACCACTACATTTAACAAAATTATTAAAAATAAAAAACAAAAACCACAAAACAAACCAACATATAAAGCGTCAATACGGCTGAGTAGGGGAACTCACCCCCTGTCCGGACGGGGCAACTACCCACCCTGAACTGCCCATAAATAGGCATCTAACCATCTCAACCACCTTCACTTCTCCCAGCTAGAGCCGCATTGTAAGCACAAGCTAAAAAGAATAAACACCCCATAGAATATCAATATGAATAAGTCAATTTTTAAATGTTTCTTGGGGCTCCACAATCTTTCCAACGCCCCAAGAAATCCTGATGACCTGGGTTGGGTGGGTTAAAGGACCACCCTGCTCCTGCTGCGATGCGAAGCTCTGCAGTGTGATCTTCTCAGATCGCTGCCAAGTTAGATCTCCCTCTCTTTTGCTTTTAATCATAACTCAAACTGTTTCAATTCTGCTGTTTTTTCCTTATCTCTCCCTCGAACTCAAGCTGTTTCATTTGCAGTTGAATTCTTGCCATCTCTATAGATCCTGATGGATTTATATCTTGTTTCCAACAATTTTAAATGCTGAGCTACTGCTGAAATTATCTCCTTTCCTCACAGAAGGAGGCAGCTCCAACCCCAGCTTGTCTGCTAATTCCTGCAGCCTGGCTTTATTCACACTTTGCAAAACTTCCAAAGTCACCACATCCACCTCCAGAAAAACCTTGGCAACTGAAAAAGCATTGCTATCCCAAGCTTTGTCTACCCAACACCAAAATAATGACACTAGCACCTACCACTTGCTGTTTAAAAATCCCGCAAAAAGCCCCCAACCTGTTATGACTAGGACAGACCTCTCAAAACATTCTTAAGCAGGCAGCCCCAGACCATAGCTATGCAATTTGTTTTGGTAAGTGTACAGTGAAAATTACCCGGAGTAAGTTAGCTAGGTTGACTACCAGGTTTTAAGACAGGCAAAAATTTATTCACAAAATTACACAATAAAAAAACACAAAAACCAGAATAAAGAACCCTTACAGAACTCAAGTCTATCCAAACTAGACTTAATTATGCTGTTCCGAATTACACAACAGGCCCAATAAGCAAATCCTTTAAACACAGTAAAAATGAAACAAAGGCTTACAGATCAAAGTTAGAAGGACAGAGTCCAGCAGCTTGTTTCCACACTGCTCCACAGCTGAACTCCCTAATTCTGGACTGAACCGCTCAGCTGGAGAGCTGGAGAGCTGGGGATTGCCGCTCCCCCCCCCCTGTTTTCAGAAGTAACCTGTACAAGACGTCAAAGCTTTGGCCTAAAGACTCATCTGTTTATATACGAACAAAAAGGCCTTTCACCTCTGTAACAAGGCCAGCTGTTTCAGAACCCAGCCGGTTTACAATCCCTCTGAGAAAAACCAAGAGTATAGTATCCTTGAGGAGAAGACCAGCTTTGTGACATACACTAAATTAAGATTCGTGTGATTGGAAGTAATAAGTAGTAAAAATTGGGGATTGGATAATAGAAAGAAACATTAAAAATTATCAGCCTAACAGACGATAAGTAATGGAGTCCCACAGGACCAGCTATTCAAAACCAATCTCAGTATCGTAGATTAGGGATACTGCAGTACAGCCAAACTTTCTTACAATAAAAAAAAATTTGGTGGGAAAGCAAGTTGTAGGAATGATACAAAGGATTGTATATAGGTCAATTTGGAAAAAGGACGACTTTGTCTGTGTTCAGCTGCTATATGTTACAAATTCTTTTGAAGGAATATGAAAAGTATAAAATCATGGACATTTACCTAGATTTTCCTGCTGCTGAAACGGGTCGCTTCCGGTAGTCATCCTTGTAACCCTCTTCAATGTACGCTGTTGGTTTTTGATCTCTCCTTTCTTTATAGTGCCTGTAGCAAAGGGTTTAGCCAATGTCATTTTAAAAAAAAGAGACACTTAAATGTTTTTCCCACTGTTCCTGATGAAAATGAGTTTCAATACTGGAGAAAAATTACTTAGTCATCACATGAACTTAATACAGAATCGAGAGAGTTGTGACTGCATATCAACATGAGCAATACCAAATGATAATTTCTGAAGTACAATTGAGAAGTCATAAGAATTTAGTTGAGTGAGCCAGATAAAGTTAAAGTTCAAGTTCTCAAGTCAGTTCAATTCCAGTGCACACAAGAACAAGAGAGATTATTTCAGTGCACCAAAGTTCAATGCATAATCTCTGAATACAGTTCTGAGGAAATACTGCACAGCTGAATGTATCCACATTTTAACATGGATCCATCGAAGTATTTGTTTACCACTCCTCTTTCAAAGTACACCATTACAAATTAAAATAAATTATTTACCTCATAGACATGTGTTGAATATTACAGATGCAGGTTGGTTGCCACCAGTGCCTACTATTGGCCTATCTACTTCAAAAGAAAATCATGCTCTAAATAGTCATGAAATGTTTCAATATATTACAGTAAGGTCAAGAAGTATATATTTATTAACACAAGGCAAAACAACTACAATTAAGAAGTCAACTTATTATCTAAATTAAGAGGAACTTCACAGTGCATGAGAGCAGAGGGATTTGGATATTACTGTGCACAAATCAAAGAAAACTAGAATGCAGGTATAACAGATAATAAAGGAGACAAACCAACAGCAATGTGGTTGAATCTTAACCACCCTGTGAGAAATTAAAGATGGGCAATAAATGCTGGCCTAGTCAGTGATGCCCTTACACTGTGAATGGGTAAAGGGAAAAAAAAGAATTTTGGCATTTATTGGTAAAGGAATAGAGTAGGAAGTATTGCTGCAACTTTACAAGACATTTGTGAGATTGCACGTGGAGTACATGTACGCAATTTTGGTCCCCTTACTGGAGGAGGAATGTAGTTGAATTGGAGGTATCCAAAAGAGGTTCACTAAAATGATTCCAGAGATAAGGATTTTGTCGTATGAATAGAGACAGCAATTTAGGTCTCTCAGGAGTTTTTAAGAAGAAGGAGAGGAGATCTAATCGAGGTCTAAGATGATAAAGACGATTGACAAAGTAGAGATAGAAAGGATGATTTGATATGTGGAGCAATTTATAACTACTGGTCAAAGTTTTAGGATAAGGAATAGCAGATTTAAAACAGAGGAGGAGAAATTACTTCATAAGTCATGAATCTGGAGAATTCACTAACCCAGAGTGGATGCTGGGACATTGAGGCGATCAACAGTTTTTTTAAAACTTTTTTTAAAGCAATGAGTTGAATGGTTATGGAGGGCAGACAAGCAAGTTCAGATGTGTTCAGCCATGATTGTATCAAATAACAGTACAGGGTTGAAGAGGCTGAATTGCCTACTTCGCTCCCCTGGGGCTGAACATTTCAGCTTCCCCTCCCCCTCTGCTGAGGACTTGCAGATCCTGGGCCACCTCCATAACCACTCCCTCACCACCCGACACTTGGAGGAAGAACACTTCATCATCCACCTCGGTACCCTCCAACTCCATGGCATCAATGTGGACTTCACCAGTTTCCTCATTTCCCCTCCCCCCACCTTATCCCAGTTCCAACCTTCCAGCTCAGCACCCTCCTCACGACCTGTCCCAATTGTCAATCTTCCTTCTCACCTATCCACTCTACCCTCCTCTCCTACTTACCACCTTTACCCCCACCTCCATCCACCTACTGCACTTTCAGCTACCTTCTCCCCAGCCCCACCCCCTCCCATTTATCTCTCCACCCCCAAGGCTCCCAGCCTCATTGCTGACGAAGGGCTTTTGCCTGAAACATCGATTTTCCTGCTCCTCAGATGCTGCTGACCTGCTGTGCTTTGACAGCACCACTCTAATCTTGACTCCAATCTCCAGTATCTGCAGTAACCACTTCCACCTACTTCTGCTCGTAATTATGTACTGCCATATTGACATGCACTGAGATATGTAAGTCATGAAAATTTCAGGTTTAGTCCCTGATCTGTGTTTGGTTTGTTTATCACAATTAAGGCATCAATTAGTATCCTATAATTAGCTTCAACAGCCCTCCAGAGAAGAGTAAACAGTAATCAGATAGGATTCTCTTAGTATCTAGTGATCCTAAGTAGAAAAGCCCTGTATATGGATTTGGCGATGCCGGTGTTGGACAGGGATATACAAAGTTAAAAATCACATCCACCTGTTCGACTATAACCTGGCGTTATTTGGAAGCACTAGCTTTCAGAGCACTGTTCCTCCATCAGGTGGTTGTCAATCACCTGATGAAGGAACAGCACTCTAAAACCTAGTGCTTCCAAATAAACCTGTTGAACTATAAATCTATATTTGGATGTCCTGTGCACAAATTAAACAGCCTCCGGATGTAGGTTTGCTCACTGAGCTAGAAGGTTAATTTTCAGGAATTTCATCATCATACTAGGTAACATCTTTAGTGAGCCTCCGAATGAAGTATCGATGGTTTAGCCCACTTTCTATTTATATGCTTGAGTTTCCTTGGGTTGGTGATGTTATTTCTTTTGGTGATATCATTTCATATGGTGATGTCATTTCCGGTTCTTTATTTTCTCAGGGGGTGGTAAATGGGATCCAAGTCAATGTGTTTGTTGATAGAGTTACAGTTGGAATGCCATGCTTCTAGGAATTCTTGTGCATGTCTCTGTTTGGTTTGTCCCTGTCAAAGTGGTGTCCTTCCTCGTCTATATGTATGGATACTAGTAAGAGAGGGTCATGTCGTTTTGTTGCTAGTTGATGTTCATGTAACCTGGTGGCTAGTTTTCTGTCTGTTTGTCCAATGTAGTGTTTGTTACAGTTCTTGCAAGGTATTTTGTAAATGACACTAAATGAAACAAATTAGCGGAAACCTTCAAGACCATCAATAATACCCTTACTGGCATAAAATTCACTAAAGAGGAGGAAAGCAACAACAACCTGCCATTTCTAGATGTCACAGTAGAGTGAACAGCCAATGGGGAACTTCAAACCAGAGTCTACATGAAAACACCACATATGGATCAAATACTGATCTACAGAAGCAATCATTCCAACATTTACAAATAAAGCTGCATCAGAACATTATTTCAACAAGCCACCATGCACGGCAGCAGAGGAACTACTCAGAGCAGAGGAAAATCACCTACACCGTGTATTCAAAAAGAATGGGTAACCACTGAACACAGTCCACAGATTTCTGAGCAACAAACCCAAACAAGCAGAGAAAATATATCGAGAAACCCTAGCAACTCTCCCCTACATCAAAGTCATCTCAGAAATGACTGCCAGACTACTCAACCCCCTTAGCCTCATGGTTGCCCACAAACCCACCAACATATTAAAACAGCAGCTATTTAACGAAAAAGACCCTATACACAAGAAAAACTAATATCATTTACAAAATACCTTGCAAGAACTGTAACAAACCCTACATTGGACAAACAGGTAGAAAACTAGCTACCAGGATACGTGAACATCAACTAGCCACAAAATAACATGACCCATTCTCACTAGTAATCCTTACATACGGACGAGGAAGGACACCACTTTGACTGGGACAAGCCAAACAAAGACACGTGAATTCCTAGAAGCATGGCATTCCAACCGGAACTCTATCAACAAACACATTGACTGGACCCCATTTACCACCCCCGAGAAAAAGATCAGGAAATGACATTACCAATCCAAGAAAACTCAAACATACAAATAGAAAGCGGGCTAGACCACCTGTGCTTCATTCAGAGGCTCACTGAAGATGTTACCTAATATGATGATGAAACGCCTGAAAACAAACCTTCCCGCTCAGCAGAATCTCAACCTGAGCTACAAATCTTCTCAAAACTCATGAAGCAACCTATCAACATTCAATCATGGATGAAAGTGGCAACTTACGCAAATCGCCACAATTCTTGGAATCATAAATCGAGTACAACACTTAAAGCAGCAAATTGAGCAAGTAGAGATTAGAAACCAAGTGATCTAAAACTCTATCTCATTAATACACCAAGTTGCATTTAAACAATACTGCAGACACTGAAAGCAACTTGAAGGGCTGAATGTAAATGACAACTTGAAACACTAAACTAGCAGATCGTGCCAACATTAAGTATCCAAATTACTTCAGATAGCAGCATTCCAGATAATACTAAGAAAACCAAACTGGCCCAATGGATACAGAAGTCATCTTCCCCACCTCAATTCCTGCTATGGCAGAGAACAGGTATTGCCAAAATGTATCACCCAATTCAATTGTGGTTTACTTCTAAGCATACAAACAGGCAGAAATAACTTTAGAAAGATGAAGCAGAAATTTACCACAGGAGCATGCAGAACAACAACTGATAAAGACTGATCAACTTGTGCAATTAAACAACATTTCCAGTTGCTTTTTCCAAAATAACCTGTATTTAATACATCACACAAATCTTCCTCCACTGCACAACATTATCTGCACATCCTTCTATTCCTTTCACTGTCTGAAGTACTTATCTGTCAGACATCAGTTAGCTGGACAGCTGATTTGTGATGCAGAGTGAGGCCAAAAGCATGTGTTCAGTGCCTACATCAGCTGAGGTCACCATGAAGGTACTGCCTTCTCAATCTCACCACTCACCTGATGTGTGGTGACCCTCAGGTTAACTCATGAGTTCTGACAAAGGGTCACTGAACCCAGAGTATTAACTCTGGACTTCTCTCCATAGATGCTGCCAGGCCTGCTGACCCTTTCCAGCAATTTATAACTCACTAGTCATGTCTCCCGAAACAGTGCAGCCTCTAGTCCTGTGAGATTATGTGACTTTACCTTTATTTGTCTATCTTCCCTATAAACGGGTCTACACCATTAAACTCAATCCTACCCAATCTGTGAGTTAAGAAACTTCTCATGAATTATTTATTTGATTGATCATCCTTTGCTATGGACTCCCCATAAGTGGAAACAACTCTCCAAGCCTAACCTATCAAAGCCCTTCATGATTTAAAAAAATTTGGCAAAGTTATCCTCGAGTTTTCACTTGGAGAGGAAAGAGTTCAAGCCTGCAGTCTTTCCAGATCAGTACAACTTCTCAATTCTGGAATTATCCTTGTAGATCTCTATGCCCTTATCATGACACAAAGGCCAGAACTATTCATACAGCTTCCAATCTCCTTAATTCTATTGTTTTAGAAAAGAACCGTAATGCTTTCTTTGAATTATTTATGACTTTGTTAACATGCACTGCTACCTTTAATGATTTGAGACCATGTACCAATTCAATAACCATGGTCAATAGGAAAGTGAGATACACATATTAGTTTGATACAATATACATGTTAGGGTCCAGGACATGAGATTGTGTTACAGCTGGGGCATGGAGTTCCGTTTGTATATAACATACATCCCTGTATAAAAGTTACTTAAAAGTCACTTTAACCTACAGCTGGTTGGCTAATCGTAACCCTCATCTTCTGTGTCCTTTGGTCTCGACGTAATTTCCTTTACATTGGGGAGATAGAACACCAGCTCGCAGAGTGTTTCAGAAAACACCTCTGGGGCACACGCAACCACCAAGTGGCCGACCACTTCAACTCCCCCTCCCACACCACCAAGGACATGCAAGTCCTGGGCCACCTCCACCGCCAAATCAAAGCCACCTAATGACTGGAGGAAGAATGCCTCATCTTCCGCCTTGGGATCTGAAATCACACGGCCACACCTTGCTCCCCACTTCCGTCCCAGGCCCCAAAGGATCCTTCCACATCTGACAGAGATTTATCTGTACTTCCACACACATCAACTACTGTGTCCATTGCTCTTGGTATGATCTCCTCTACATTGGGGACAAGACGCCAACTTGCAATACATTTCAGAGAACATCTGAGACACGTTCATTAAATAACCCTACCGCCCTGTAGCTGAATACTTCAACTCCCCCTCCCATTCCACCAAGGACAGGCAAGTGCTGGGCCTCCTCCACTGCCAAACTCTGGTCATGCAATGCCTGGAGGAAGAATGCCTCATCTTCCGCCATGGAACCCTTCAACTGCACGGGATCAATGTAGATTTCATCAGTTTCCTCACCTCCCCTCCACTCCACCTTATCCCAAAGCCAACCTTCCAACTCGGCACCACCCCCCTGAACTGTCCTACCTGTCCACCTTCCTTCGCACTTATCCGCTCCACCCTCCTTTCCAACCTATCCCCATCACCATCCACCTCCATCTACCCATTGCATTCCCTGACACCTTCCCTCCCCTTCCCCTCCCCCCAACCCCCTAGATACAGGCCCCTCCCATTTATCTCTCAGCTCACTTGGGCCACCCCCTCATTCCTGATGAAGAGCTTATGCTCGAAACGTCGACTTGCCTGCTGCTCAGATGCTGCCTGACTAGCTGTGGTTTTCCAGCACCACATTGTTCGACTCTGATCTCCAGCATCTGTGGTCCTCACTTTCTCCATATAATTGTGCATATCAGATAATTCAAATGTCAATATCTGTTGTAGAACAGGAGCTCAACTGAATAGTAATATGTAGTTAAAAATTTACCTCATTTGGCACCTGCAAGACCCTCACACTATTTGCAAATTTAGAATGTGCAGTCTGCAGAAATCAGGCTTCCAACTGATTATAAAACTAAAAGAAAAGGTCTTAACTGAATACTTGCCCAGCCACCCACATTCTGTCCTCCATGAATCTGATAAAATAATAAAAAATGTTGCTGCCATATCCTAACATACACTTCTCCACTCACCCATCACCCCTACGTTCAGTGACCTCTATTAGTTTCCCCATTAGGCAATGTCACGATTTCAAATTCTTATCCTGTCAAATTCACCCATGGTCTAACCAACTGAACCACCAGTCCTATTCAGCCCTGTAATCCTACAAGATATCTGTATTCCTACAATGCTCGCCTGTTGTACATCCTTATGGATGATCCTGCCTTTATTTTCCTCGAGGTCTGGAATCCCTTCCCTGAACTTTGCACACTGATATGGTTTGAGATTTTTTTTTAATACAACATTCCTGCGAAACACCATCAGATGTAATACTAGATTTGTGTTATTTTAAGATGGTATTCAGAGATCAAGACATGAGAAAATACTTGCAAGGGATATCCAAGGAAAAATTAAAGATCTTTATGAATATATAAAGAGAAAAAGAATGACTTCTAGTACAGTTGGTTCCTTAACTAAACGTGCAGGTGATATTGTAATTGATTTTTGCATCGAATTACACAATATAGAATGCAAACGAAATGCCATTGACTTGAAAGTCAAAAATCAAAACCGAAGAGAAGAATTCATTCAGTTCAATAGAAGTAAAACTTGGCGTTGGACAAATTTCCTGGACATAACTACCTCCATCTAGGATATGCCAATGCATTTATCATTACCTTCTGTTATGCACTAGGCCAGACCACTCAAAACATTCTTAAACAGGCAGCCCTGGACCTAACTTTGCAATTTGTTTCGGTAAGTTTACAGTGGAAATTACCCAGAGTAAGATAACCAGGTTGACTACCAGATTTTAAAACAGACAAAAAATTACACAATTAAACACAAAAAAAAATAAAGAACCCCTGCGGAACTTAATTATGCTATTCCAAATATACACAACAGTCCCAATTAGCAAACTCCCTTTGAAAACCAGTATAAATGGAACACATGTTGCAGGTTGAAGTTGAAGGACAGAAACGAGAGACAGTTTCCGCACAGCTCCCTATTGAACTTCTCAGTCCAAGACTGAACTAAAACTGCTCAGCTCAGCTAGCCAAAGAGCTGATCACTCCCCTCTCTTTATACAGGTCACTGCTAAAGCAAGACCACTTTAACCTGAAGTCTCATGTGTTTACATATAAACAAAAAGCCTCTCAAAATCCTTTTCATCTCTGTACCAAACCAAACTGATCGGAGTCCAGCTCAGTTTATTGTCCCCTCTGAAAAAAATCAAAGACATAGTTTCCTTGAGCTAAGGAACAACTTTTAGAACAAAAAAGGGACTAGATTTGTAACATTCCTGAAATATCTTCAATTAGAAATTGTTTCTTGGTTTGAAAAAATTGACAATATTACTCCATTAAACTTTAAGACACAAGCTATTAAATTATATGCAATAAGGCTAATGTCAGTTGAGGGTAAATTGCTAATATCAGGAAGGATAAATCAGTATTTTGTCAGATATAAGTTGTAGCAAACATGAGGTAACCAGTAAGGATCTTTAAAGGATAGGATCCTTCTAAAAAACCAAATTAACATACTTTATTTGAGATTGAATGTGGTAGATAAGGGAGTTTCTAAGGGAATGTTAATTATATGATTTCCACAAGGCATAGAATCACACAGTACAGAAGAGGCACTTCAGCACATCAAGTTTGCACAACCTAAACTAGTCCCACTTTCATGCACTAGGCCCATTGATTATCATTAAGTGCTCATCCAAGTACTTTTTAAAAATGGAGTTTACATGCTACATCCTCCACAAAAACAACTTTCCTCAAATCTCCTCTAAGTCTCATGCATTTCATGTTAAAGTATGCCCCTTGTAATTGACCCTTCAACTAAGGGGGTTTCCTATCCATTTGGCCAATGCTTGCCAATTGTATAAGAGAATTGGTTTGACAGTAGGAGACAAAAGATACTGGTGGAGAGACCAAAACCAGAGGGAATATTTTTAAAGTGAGAGGAGAGAGATTTAGAAGGGACCTGAAGGTCAATTTTTTCCACACTGAGGATGGCTCATATGTAGAATGAACTGCCAGATGAAATTACAGATGCAGGAACAGTTACAACATTGACAAGACGTTTGGACATGTACATGAATAGGAAGGGTTTCAAGAGATATGGGTGAAATGTAAGCAAGTGGCTCTAGTTTAGTTTGGGAAGCTTGGTCAGCATGGATGAGTTGGACTGAATCGTCTGTTTCCATGCTGTATGACTCTCAGGGGTAAATTCCATCTGCCACTGATTTGCCCATCTGATCAATCTATGTATTTCCTCCTTTTACTTAAGACTTCTTTCCCAATGTCAACTACCCAGCCAATATGTGTCCCCACGTAAACATATCATCCTCTCCCACATTTTCATCTACATTGTTTATATCACAAACAATAAGGGACCAAGTGCCAGTCCCGGTGGTATACCACTAGACATTAATCTCCAGCCACACAAAAACAAGAAAAACAGACCTTCTACTATCACCCTGTCTCCTGCCACTGAGATAATTTTGATCCAACTTGCCAAATTAACCCAGATCCCATGTGTTTGCACCTTATTTGTTTCCCATAAGGGAATTGGTAAGGTTCAATGAAGAGACTTAACAAAAGTATGCATGCTTTGGATGCAAGTTTGCTCGCTGAGCTGGAAGGTTCATTTTCAGATGTTGCATCACTATACTGGGTAATACCATCAGAGAGTCTCCAGTGAAGCACTGGTGTTAGTGATCTGCTTTCTATTTATGTGTTCAGGTTTACTTGGGACGGCGATGTCATTTCTTGTGGTGACATCAGCTCCTGTAGTGATGTCATTTCCTGTTTTTTATTCCTCAGAGAATGGTAAATTAGGTCTGTGTGTTTGTCAATAGAATTCCGTCACGACCATCAATAATATCTTTACTGGCATAATATTAACTAAAGAGGAGGAAAACAACAATAAATTGCCATTCCTAGATGACAGAGTAGAGCGAACAGCCAACGGGGAACTTTAAACCAGCATCTACAGGAAAACGACACATACGGACTAAATATTGAACTACAGAGGCAATCACCCCAACAACAAAGCTGCATCGGAACATTATTTCAACAAGCCAACCCACACTGCAGTACAGAGGAACTACTCAGAGCAGAGAAAAATCACCAATACAGTGTATTAAAAAAGAATGGGTACCCACTGAACACCGTCCACTGATTTCTCAGCAACAAACCCAAAAAGGCAGACAAAACACATCCAAAATCCCTCACCACTCTCCCCTACATCAAAGACATCTCAGAAATGACTGCCAGACTACTCAGACCTCTTGGCATCATGGTAGCCCACAAACCTACCAACACACTAAAACAGCAGCTAATGAATTTGAAAGACCCCATACAGACAACAAAGAAAACTGATGTGATTTACAAAATGTTTTGCAAGAACTCTAACAAACACTACATTGGACAAACAGGTAGAAAACTAGATACCAGGATACATGAACATCAACTAACCACAAAAAGACATGACCCACTCTCATTAGTATCCTTATATACAGATGAGGTAGGACACCATTTCAACTGGGACAACACATCCATTCTGGGACTAGCCAAACAGAGACATGCACGAGAATTCCTAGAAGCACAGCATTCGAACCCAAACTCTTAACAACAAACACATCGACTTGAACCCCACTTACTACCATCTGAGAAAAAGAACACAAAGTGACATCACCACAGGAAATGATGTCACCAACCCAAGGAAACCTAAACACAAACAGAAAGCGGGTCACTAAAATCAGTGCTTCACCGGAGGCTCACTGATGGTGTTACCCAGTATGGTGACAAAACGTCTGAAAACGATCCTTCCAGCTCAATGAGCAAACTTACATCCAGAACCTCAACCCGAGCTATAAATCTTCTCAAAACTCACTAATTAGTGTGCTTTGAATTGAAAGCAACAGGTTAAGAGGTAGGTTTCAAACTGAAAACAAGGTTAATCTGTATACTCAACAATCTGTGATGACACTACCCTATACATCAATCTGTACGGGTCAAATTCACTATAATAATATGACTTGGATGAAAAGAGAAAAACATATCTAAAGGTGCTCATGATACCAAATTAGGTGACACAGTAAATAACTTTAACCAATGTCTAATTAAGTTCAATTAAGTGGACAAAACTCTCCAAGACAGTTCAACATGGGAAAAGTGTGAGGTCATCTATTTTGGACTGCAAAAAGCTAGGTCAATAGATTTTATACATAACGAGGTCTCGCTGTGAATAAGTAGAGTTAATAGGTAAATAATTTAAACATCAGTGAGTTGGAAAATCTTGGCAATATATGACACATGAGGATATTTGACCCATTTGTTCCATGCCACCTCTCTGTAAAGCAATTCTCTGTAAAGTTCATTCCACTTGGTGTCGCATCTAACCAAATGTTAATATACATAAAAATAATCACCTGGACAACAAAACATTCCCACATACTCAGGTCAGCTTTTCGCACAAAGCAGCAATGCTGCTGCAACTAATTGTTGAATCCCAACTCCTGCAGTCATTCCTCAAAACTCATGAGTGTCAATGGAAATTTCAGAGATTTGTATGCCTGATCTGAAGCTTCGTCTGGATTAGAAAGATCGAAGCAATAATGAATTTATTTTCAGGTCTTACAATTCATAAACTGGATGGATATCTGCACTTCATAAAACAAATAATCTATGCAACGAAGGAAGGGAGTTTAAAATTGTAGGAATCCTTACTCACCAGACCATACAAGGCCCCTGAAGTAACTACAAAAAGCATCTTCTGAGTTGAGGAATCCATTTATGCGGTAGGAGCTTACATTACACAAAGCTTCCAATTCATTATTCTCTGCCTGTTTGGCTGACAGAATAATACCATTGACTCTGTACATGCCGTATTTAAAAAAAACATAAAAGAGCATAGGGAGTAGGACCAAGAGTAGGCCTTCAGCCCTCATACCTGCCCCAAGATCATAGTTGATTTACCCCAGGCCTCAACTACTCTTTTGAGCTACCTCTGATATTTATAAATTCTGTTTACTTCCTTTTTAAATACTTCAAGTGATTGAGAGTAGAGAATTCCAGACATTCAGTAATCAAAGGGAGAAGAAGTCCTTCACATCTTAAGTTGAGTGTCCCCTTTATTCTGTAATGTCTAGTTCAAAATTCCACAACTGGTGGAAACGTCTTCTCAACTTTATCCTGTCAAGCCCACTCGGAATCTTGCATATTTCATCCCTTACTTTTCTAAAGTCTAACAAATAAATTTCTAACCTGCTTAGTCATTTTTGATACGACAATCATTTCATCCCGAATCAGCCTTTTGATCACCCTCCAATACCACTATTTCCTTTCTGAGATAGAGAATCAAACTGTTCACTGCATCCCAGGTTCCACCTCCCCAACAGGTGGGAGACTTTCCTGTTTCCACCACTCCGAAGCCAAAATTCTATTTGCCTCAGTGATACTTGCTGCAATTGAAGGCTAATGTTTTGCGTTTCTGCACAAGAACACACAGCTCCCTCTATTCTGCACATTTTGTTTTAAGAGTTTGGATGCATTAGACACAAGGTGGCTTGCAGAGTCAAAAACTGGTTGCCAGATTTCTCCAGAAGCAAGGAGCAGATTACTATTTTCTGGCTTTGGTTTTGAGGAAAATCCATGACTGCAAGAAATTTTCCACGTCACAATGTAACTAGAATCCATGTCATAATAGACAATAGACAATAGGTGCAGGAGTAGGCCATTCTGCCCTTTGAGCCAGCACCACCATTCATTATGATCATGGCTGATCATCCTCAATCAATCAGTATCCTAACACAGGATCATGTCTACAAGAACAGTTCTGCAATATGATCAGGGTCCAAGACCACCAATATGGGAACAATAAATCTGAACAAACATTCACCTGTTTTCATTTCTCAATTGCTGGAAGTGGTTGCCAGAATTAGCAAAGTTATTTTCATAAGCCTCTGATAGTCTGTCTGTTTGCGTCTGAGCATTTCTGTAAGGGAATAATCCACAGTTTAAATATTTTGCAATGACTTTTAATTGAGGAAACCAATGACATGCATACTACTGCAAAAGTATTAGAAACATTTTGTTCCAGTAAATTCATATATTTTTGCACTGACAGCACACTACCCCAGTATAAATAAATGAATCTTAAAGAAAATAGAAATCAGAAAGAATGGGCCACTTGGCACCTCAAGCCTGCTCTGCCAATCAATAGTTAATGTGTGAGCTTATTATTCCATGTTCATGCCTATCCCAATAACCTTTCTCACCCCTACTTTACAAAAATCTATCCATCTTAGCCTTGAAGATATTCCAGTATTCTGCCTCAACCACCTTTTGAGGAAATGTTTTTGTGATCTTTAGGAGCGATCACAAGACAGCAAATTATTAAAATATTTAATGATATGGTGTAGATAGCAGTTTTCCATCAGCATGAGAGCCTCAAGAGATCATATTCACAAATTATGTGAATCAGAATAATTTAGATATAGCCATTAAGCAGATGTTTTATCACAATATCATGAAAATGATCTGCATTAATACCATATACTTCCCATCACATTTTTCCAAAATGTTCAGCATTTGTAATAATCTATTATCATTACCTTCTCTGACCAATCTCAGGATCATCAGATTTTCGATATCGGTCCTCTTCTTGCCGCTTTTGATTTAACAATTCCTCATAAGCTTCCATTGAAGTATATGCATCTTTCCTGTGAGACGCTGGATTGAGCAGACCAGTTCTTATTTGAGTTGTATTCTGAAAACTGGTGTCATCTGAAGGATCAATATTCTCCTTATAGTACTGGTTACAATTTTTAAATAAAATCAATTAGTATCCAAATAAATACTGGTTCTAAAATGTCAAAGTGCATATTACAGTTAAAATATCTGTATATTTAACATGCATTTTCGACACAGAACACAACTTATGGCGATAGATAACATTTTAGAAATCAGAATTAGAAATAGAAAATACTATAGAGCAACGAAGGAGAAAGGAATGAAATAAATTAAGATGAAATAAGCTATGTTTATTTCATTTGAAAAATTGGCTAAGCAAGTGGAGTGGTCCGAGGATTTATTATTAGATTACCTACATTGTGGAAACAGGCCCTTCGGCCCAACAAGTCCACACTGACCCTCCAAAGAGGGACCCATCCCCCTATATTTACCCCTGACTAATCCACCTAACAATACGGGCAATTTAGTATGGCCAGTTCACCTAACCTGCACATCTTTGGACTGTGGGAGAAAACTGGAGCACCCAAAAGGAACCCACACAGACACAGGGAGAATGTGCAAACTCCACACAGACAGTTGCCAGAGGCGGGAATTGAACCCGGGTCCCTAGTGCTGTGAGACAGCAGTGCTAACCACTGAGCCACTGTGGAAGAACAGGAAGTTCAGGAAGTGTGAAGGGCAGCAGAATTAGATGAGTACATGCTGATGCTTAAGACAAGCTTCCAACCAGAATTTTGTTCTGTGCGGGATAGAAGTTGGGAGAAGGGGAGATCCTACACTACTAAACCAAGAGTAGGGAGCACTGATAAGATTTTAACCACAGGTTAAAAAAGAAGCCAAAAGAGGATGAAAAGGAGGTGAAAGGCTCCACGTGTTTCCACTATGGTAAAGTGGGACATGTGAAGGCACAGTGCTGGTCGTTAAAGAAAGGCGCTGTGGCAAAAGAGGTGGTAAAAGAAGCTAAGCCAGTGGCATTAGAGAAGGCAGACCCAAGAGGAGCCGAGGAGCTGCAGGAGTATGCACAGCCTTGGCAGGGGCTGGGTACAGAGTTAGAACCTGGTCTCTACGAAGAATTTACCTCTGTGGGTAAAGTTTACTCAGAAAGAACAGGGAGAGGAGGACAAGAAGTTATAATTTTGAGAGATACAGGATCTAACCAGTCAATGATAGTAAGGGATGAACGAATATGCAGCCTTTCTGATCCGTTACTCGAGAGTGTGGTAATTTGTGGGTTAGATGGACAGAAATTTAGCATTCCCCCATGTAAGATCAGGTTGGAGTGACAACTCAAGACTGGGGAAGTTACAGTGGGAGTGATCGACAGAGTGTCAGTTCCAGGAATTCAGTTTATTCTTGGGAATGATTTGGCAGGATCCAAGGTGGGAGTGACACCCCTTGGTCTCCCTTGGGCTTTTCCACAACAAGAAACTGAGGAGATTAAACAGAAATATCCTGGTATTTTCCCAGACTGTGTGGTAACTAGATCCCACTAAGTCACAGCACAAAGTGAAAAGTAAAGAGAAAGATGAAGTAGTTAAGGTTCGGTTTGCAGATATCCTGTTTGATGTAATGGTGCAGGAAAAATCTGAACAGGCAGAGGGTCAGACAGAAGTGTTTAGTCCTGAAAGGCTAAGAGACTTGCAACAGCAAGACAATATGATAAAAGATATATATGTGAATGCACACTCTGAAAAGGAGGCGGAGAATATTCCGGAGGGTTATTATCTGAAAGATAGAATCCGCAGATGGAAATGGAGACCACGGCAGGTTAGTGCAGAAGAGAAATGGGCCGAAGTGTACCAGATTGTGTCGTCAGTAGCATACAGACGGAAGTGTTATGGGTAGCACATGAACTACCTGCATGAGGTCACCTAGGGTTACAAAAGACGCAGGCTAAGGTACAAAAACATTTTTATTGGCCTGGAATGCACAAGGCTGTGGTTAACTTTTGTCAAACATGTCATACATGCCAAATGGTAGGTAAGCCACAGGCATTAATAAAACCAGCGCCTTTGTTGCCAATTCCCGCATTTGAAGAATCTTTCACGTGGATTATAATTGATTGTGTAGGTCCTCTCCAGAGGACTAAAAGTGGGAACCAGTACTTGTTAAACATAATGGATGTGTCTACCAGATTTCTGGAGGTAATTCCATTACAGAGTATCAAGGCAAAAAAGGTGGAAGAGGAGTTAGTAGCTTCCTTCACATTGTTTGGGTTACCCAGAGAGATTCAGTTGGACCTAGGGTCAAATTTTACTGCTAGGCTGTTTGAGGTGGTTATGGACAGCTTAGGTATACAGCACTTTCACTCCAATGTGTATCATCCTGAATCCCAGGGAGATTTAGAAAGATGGCATCAGACCTTGAAGACCATGTTAGATGCATACTGTCAGGATTATCCAAATGATTGCGATAAAGTAGCCCATTTGTATTGTTTGCCATTAGAAATGCCCCAAATGAATCTACTCATTTCACTCCCTTTGAGTGAATATTCAGTCATGAAGCGAGAGGCCGTTAGAAATTAATTAAAGAAAAATTAACAAGACCAAAGTTGGAGATCTCTCACTTAGATTATGTATCAGAGGTGAGGGAGAGACTAAATCGAGGAGGTGAGTTAGCTAAACAGCACCTAAAGAGGGCAGTGTAGAATGAAGCAGGTGGCAAATAAACACAGAGACTCAGACCAGTTCCCAAGAGGATAATGTGTTCATACTGTTACCAATGATAGGAGATCCCTTCGAAGCCAGATTTAATGGCCCCTGTCTGAGAAAAAGTTGAGTCAGGTGAACTATCTAGTAAAGAGCTGAAAATGTGTTACTGGAAAAGCACAGGTCAGGCAGCATCCAAGGAACAGGAAATTCGACATTTCGGGCATAAGCCCTTCTTCAGGAATGAAGAAAGTGTGTCCAGCAGGCTAAGATAAAAGGTAGGGAGGAGGGACTTGGGGGAGGGGCGATGGAGATGTGATAGGTGGAAGGAGGTCAAGGTGAGGGTGATAGGCCGGAGTGGGGTGGGGGCGGAGAGGTCAGGAAGAAGATTGCAGGTTAGGAAGGCGGTGCTGAGTTCGAGGGATTTGACTGAGACAAGGTGGGGGGAGGGGAAATGAGGAAACTGGAGAAATCTAGGTTCTTCCCTTGTGGTTGGAGGGTTCCTAGGCGGAAGATGAGGCGCTCTTCCTCCAACCGTCGTGTTGTTATGGTCTGGCGATGGAGGAGTCCAAGGACCTGCATGTCCTCGGTGGAGTGGGAGGGAGAGTTAAAGTGTTGAGCCACGGGGTGGTTGGGTTGGTTGGTCCGGGTGTCCCAGAGGTGTTCTCTGAAACGTTCCACAAGTAGGCAGCCTGTCTCCCCAATATAGAGGAAGCCACATCGGGTGCAGCGGATGCAATAGATGATGTGTGTGGAGGTGCAGGTGAATTTGTGGCGGATATGGAAGGATCCCTTGGGGCCTCGGACAGAAGTAAGGGAGGAGGTGTGGGCGCAAGTTTTGCATTTCTTGCAGTTGCAGGGGAAGGTGCCGGGAGTGGAGGTTGGGTTGGTGGGGGGTTTGGACCTGACAAGGGAGTCACGGAGGAGTGGTCTTTTCGGAACGCTGATAGGGGAGGGGAGGGAAATATGTCCCTGGTGGTGGGGTCCGTTTGGAGGTGGCGGAGATGATGGCGGATGATACGCTGTATATGGAGGTTGGTGGGGTGGTAGGTGCGAACTAGTGGGGTTCTGTCCTGGTGGCGGTTGGAGGGGCGGGGCTCAAGGGCAGAGGAGTGGGAAGTGGAGGAGATGCGGTGGAGGGCATCGTCGATCACATCTGGGGGGAATCTGGAGGTCCTTGAAGAAGGAGGCCATCTGGGCTGTAGGATATTGGAACTGGTCCTCCTGGGAGCAGATGCGGTGGAGACTAAGGAATTGGGAATATGGGATGGCGTTTTTACAGGGGGCAGGGTGGGAGGAGGTGTAGTCTAGGTAGCTGTGGGAGTCAGTCGGTTTATAGTAAACATCTGTGTTGATTCGGTCACCTGAGATTGAAATGGAAAGGTCTAGGAAGGGGAGGGAGGAGTCTGAGACAGTACAGGTGAATTTCAGGTCGGGGAGGAAGGTGTTGGTAAAGTGGATGAACTGTTCAACCTCCTCGTGGGAGCACGAGGCAGCGCCGATACAGTCATCAATGTAGCGGAGGAAAAGGTGGGGGTGGTGCCAGTGTAGTTGCGGAAGATGGACTGTTCCACATATCCTACGAAGAGACAGGCATAGCTGGGGCCCATGCGGGTGCCCATGGCAACTTCTTTAGTTTGGAGGAAGTGGGAGGATTGGAAAGAGAAGTTGTTCAGGGTGAGGACCAGTTCAGTCAGTCGAAGGAGGGTGTCAGAGGAAGGGTACCGGTTGGTACGGTGGGAAAGGAAGAAGCGGAGGGCTTTGAGTCCTTCGTGATGGGGGATGGTGTACAGGGACTGGATGTCCATCGTAAAGATAAGGCGTTGGGGACCGGGGAAGCGAAAATCATGGAGGAGGTGGAGGGCGTGGGTGGTGTCCCAAACGTAGGTGGGGAGTTCTTGGACTAAGGGGGACAGGACCGTGTCGAGGTATGCTGCGATGAGTTCGGTGGGGCAGGAGCAGGCTGAGACAATGGGTCGCCCGGGTCAGTCAGGTTTGTGGATTTTGGGCAGGACGTAGAAACGGGCGGTGCGGGGTTGTGGGACTATGAGGTTGGAGGCGGTGGATGGGAGATCCCCTGAGGTGATGAAGTTATGGATGGTCTGGGAGATGATGGTTTGGTGGTGGGAGGTGGGGTCATGGTCAAGGGGGCAGTAGGAGGTGGTGTCCGCGAGCTGGCGTTTGGCCACAGCGGTATAAAGGTCGGTACGCCAAACTACTACCGCGCCTCCCTTGTCTGCCAGTTTGATAGTGAGGTTGGGGTTGGAGCGGAGGGAGTGGAGGGTTGCACGTTCCGAGGGTGAGAGATTGGAGTGGGTAAGAGGGGTGGACAGGTTGAGTTGGTTAATGTCGCGGCAGCAATTGGCTACAAAGAGAATGTCGCAGATCCTATCTAGTAAAGATGCCAGATAGAAAAAAAAAAGTATTGAGTAGATCATGTGAGAATGTTGAAACCGTATTGCACGAGGGAAAAAGAACTGGAGAAACAGGGTGTTAGTTACTCCTCCACAGAGTGAGGAATCAAATCCAGATGATATGGACTTTGGGTTGCCTCAAAATGAAGTAGTCCTTGAGGAGTGGGATTTGTTAGCTATCTGTCTCAGGAGCATAGAACGGAGTTGAAAGATTTGTTACTACAGTAGAAGGACATATGTAAGAATCAGATGGGGAAGACTAATGCTATTGTACATGAAGCAGACGTAGGGAATACTGCTCCAATAAAAGAACACCCGTATCGGCTTAATCCTCTCAAAGCCAGACAGGTCCAGATGGAGGTGGAGGCCATGCTCAACGAGAAAACCATCGAACCAAGCCAGAGCAAGTGGAGGTCACCGATCATCTTAGTTCCCAAACTAGATAGGACTCTGTGTCAACGCCAAAATAGTTACAAAATTGGACACATATCCAATTCCTAGATTGGAGGACTGTATCGACTAAGTCGGAACAGTTACTTCACCAAGTTGGACTTAATGCATGGTTACTGGCAGGTACCTTTATTAGAGTTGGCGAAAAAAAATTCTGCATTTGTCACCCCAAACGGGCGATATCAATTTAAAGTGATGCCCTTTGGAATGAAGATCGCGCCCGCCACATTCCAAAGACACTTGAACAGAGTTGTGGCTGGGTTAATAAACTATGCAGTCTAGTTGGACGATGTAGTGATCTTTAGCAAGTCCTGGAAAGATCACATGGTACAGTTGGAAGAGCTCTTCGGATGACTACGAGAAGCAAAACTGGTGATAAACTTAAAATGGAATCCCCAAAAGTAGAGGTGACGTTCTTGGGACATAACGTCCATCATGGAAGGTTGACCCCACAGAATGCAAAGACAAAGGCTATTGAAGAATTTCCATGGCCAATCTCGAAGAAAGAGGTGCTTCGATTCTTAGGACTCAGCCAACTCTATTGGAAGCTTGTTGCAAACTTCAGCAGTGTAGTAGCACTGATAACCAATTTGCTGAAGAAGAACAAAGTTTCAGTGGACAGAGACATACCGGGAGGCAGTCAACCATTTGAAATTGATATTAACCGCCAAACCAGTTTTAGCTACACCAAACATTTGAAAACCTTTTAAAGTCGTCATCGATACTAGTGCCATTCGAGTTGGAGCTGTATTGCTGCACAAAGATGAGAATGGGATTGAACTGCCAGTTGGTTACTTTTCGAAGATCAACATCCACCAGAGGAAATACTCCACAATTGAAAAGGAACTGGCCTTACAACATTTTAATGTGTATGTCATGAACAATGTGTCAGAGATGGTGGTGTACACTGACCACAATCTTCTTACATTCTTAGAATGCTTTAAAGAGGTGGGGGGGAAAAGAGAGAGAGAGAGAGAGAATATATGGGAAGAAGTTAAGGTGAACCTATATTGAAGTTATCTGTATGTTAGGGTAGTGTGTTTAAAAAGTAGACAAAATAATGAAGCTATCTTTTCATGATGGTGGCTCATTTTTTAAGGGGGGGGGGCGGGTGGAAGGTATTATTTGAAGATGTGGGTGTACTTTAAGAGATTTAAAAGCAGCAGAACTACTGGACACAGCACCAAGTGTTCTCAATAAGGCAATAATGTATGTAACATTTGATCAAACAACTCAGTTAGCTCGTTGCCCAGAGATAAAACGAAAAACAAAGTTGAATTTGGCCAATCAGTTTAAATTATACCTTGAAAAATATCAAACTCCAATCCAGTTTGAATTAAATATAATGATTATCTTAAAAGCCAATAACTATCCGATGCTTTGAGGGTATAAGACCGGGGTAAATTGAACAGTTGAGAGGAGAACTGACAAGCCTAGCATGTATACAGACTGCCTAAAAATAGCCCTCTGAAAAGTAACCTGAGACACAGAAGTTCCTAAGGAAAAGAAAAGAAGACACACACGAATACCCGAACAGAAGAACGAATGCTTCCTTGTTTTGAGATACAAGTGTGGTTTTATAAATCGTAATTGGGAGTTT